>NC_054373.1:24891560-24994060 GCF_017654675.1 Xenopus laevis
ATGGCAACTGCTTACTAACACCTGCCAGATTAGGCCCAAATCCAGACCTTGCCATTCCAAGCCATGTAGCAGCAGCCCTTACAAGTCACTTTAATGAACTCAATTTTTCATTCTAAATGGTGTTAAGTAAATTCACATTACCAAACAATATTTTGTAAAACAATCTCTAATGAACTATTTTTCTTTAAGTTCTTCCACTAGAACAGCACTCACAAAAAAATGTATCTCTATAGGATTTAAATTTACATGATGATTACAAATAACCATCTGTCTGCTTCTAGATTTTCAATCTGGTGTACGTCCCATGAGCTTCTCGTTTATGGTCAAAACAGCAAAGCTGGAAAGAAGAAACAAGGTCCTGTCAAGAGGCAAAGAATAATTGCATTTGTATCCCAAAAGAACTAAGCCCGCTACGCAACACAAAGAATAGATGAGATTTGCAAACCTACGAATATTTTTAGACATCAGAATTTAAACAAAGCTACACCTGCCATAGTAACTATAGTAAAGCGTCACAATGTTTCCAGATGGCTCAAAATAAACGTAAAGGATTTAGCCATCCCTGCAGAATGTAAGCTGTAAAATGCAAAGTGCTTTTTTATTCTCAGAAAAGCAATGGTCCTCTCCAAGTTTCTTAAGTCTACTGATATCTGCTTTGTCATAATTGCATGAAGCATTAGTCTACCTAATTAAATAGATGAATAAAATACAAACATTTTACAAAATAAAGTGATATGTATGTCACCAATTTTGTGCATCACAATATTATACTTCTCACATCTCCAACCCACCCAACAAAAGTTACAAAAAATAAACAAAGGCTTGCTTTTACCCTTAACTCATTTCATAAAACCTCAAGTAGTTACATTATTCCAATGCCTGTAAGGTATTATCTATTACAGGGATCCCCAACCTTAAAAGGAGTTGGGGAGCAACACATGCATGAAAAATGTTCCTGGGTGCCAAATAAGGGCTGTGATTGCCCACTTAGTAGCCCCTTTGTGGATTGTCAACCTACATTGAGGCTCTGTTTGGCAGTACATCTGTTTTTTATACAATCAAAACTTGCTCCCAAGCCTGGAATTTAAAAATAATCACCTACTTTGAGGCCACTGAGAGCAACATCCAAGTGGTTGGAGAGCAACATGTTGCTCAAGAGCTACTTGGTTGGGGATCACTGATCTAGTATCTATGTTTTAGCTGTGAACTGCCCTGTTTTCCTTATTCTCTATGTTTAAGCCCTGGGTCACTGTTGATACACAGTGCATACAGTATGTGAGTTTCATAATTGCAGAAGGGTTACTTATATAGAGATGTTTGTTTAATTAATAATTCACACCTGGTGAAGATGCTGATGTGTTAAGAAAACTAAATTCAGGTATAGGACTTGTTATCAAAAATGCTCGGGACCTGGGGTTTGTAGATAACGGATCATTGAAAAATGTGGATCTTCATACTTGAGTTGACTAAAATATAATTTAAACATTTAGGGGCAGATTTATCAAGGGTCAAATTTAAAATTCAAATAAAAAAATTGTCAAGCTATTTTTGTGTACTTCGACTAGGGAATATTCCATATTCAAATTTGCAAAAAATTTGAAAATTAGAATATTCAACTGTATCATGTACTGTATTTTTAAAACTTCGACCATTCACCATTTAAAACCTGTTGAATTGCTGTCTTAGCCTATGGAGGACCTCCTAGAACCTATTTGGAGTAAATTGCTGGACTTTGAAAAATCAAAGGTTTCTTTTTTAAATACTTTGAATCAAATTTGATAGAATACGATCTTACTTCAATTTGAATGATCGAATGCAGCCTATTTACCAGATTTTTTTTATTCTTTTTTTATAAATTTTTGTTGGCCTTTTTTTATTCGAATTTCGAAGTTATGGGAGTTCAAAAAAACTCCCATTATTTCGAAATTCAACCTTTGATAAATCTGCTCCTTAATAAACCCCTAAGGCTGGTTTTGCTTCCAAAAAGGTTGAATTAAAGTTTAGTTGGGATCAAATACAAGGTACTGTTTTATTATTACAGCGAAAAAGGAAATTATTTTGAAATATTTAGATTATTTGTATAAAATGGAGTCTAAGGGAAATGGCCTTTCAGTAATTCTAAGCTTTTTGGATAATAGGTTTCCAGATAATAGGTCCCATACCTGTACAATAAAAACTAGAACATGCCTGGCAAAAATAGAAAGAGCTCTCCCCATACCCACACAGAATAGAAGCACTAGGAATCAATTCTTGCCATGGGTTTATCCAATTCTAAATATAATAATAGTACAGGATTCCAATGACTCTTACAAGGCAAAGCCACAATCCTTGTAACTCAATCATTTCAGAATGGTATCACTGTAGCTACACCACTAGCTCAACAGATAATGCCACATGTAGCCCATGCTTCCAATGACAGTGTTGGTGCTAGACTATCGACCTGCTTTATCACTACCATTTCATATATCCACTTCTACATGAATGCCTTCCCTTTTCTGGTTCAAACACCTTTAAAATATCCAGGAAAACATAACTTATAAGAGAAACATACCAGATACCTACCTGATTCGGACTCATATTGAGTAGGCAATCAATTCTGAGTTGTGTTAGATCAGTGATGCCCAACTCTGGAGCAACATATTACTCACCAACCCCTTGGCCTCAAAGCAAGTGCTTATTTTTGAATTCCTGGCTTGTAGGCAAGTTTTGGTTGCATCAAAACCAGGTATACTGCCAAACAGAGTCTCTTGCTGCCATTCCACATAAGGGCTTCCATATAGCCTGGGACTTTTTTCATACTTGTGTTGCTCCCCAAGTCCTTTTATATTTGAATATGGTTTACAGATAAAAAAAAAAGGGGGGGGACCCTTTTTATAGCATTTAATACAGATCCTCAGCGGTATAAATATGTGTCCTCATAAGGAACTAATTTCAATGTTTCAGGATATGATTCATAACACCTCTCCCAACTATTTTCCTCTCCCAATTATATAATTATTCTGAATATAGTCTTATTTTGGAAATAAATAAATAAATACTATATATATATATATATATATATATATATATATATATATATATATATATATATATATATATATATATATATATATATATATATATATATATATAATATCTAGGAGCTAATTACCAATATTTCATAATGCATAATTTGCTTATAAATGCTTGTTCTATCTATTGCTTATAATGCTTGTTCTTTAATAAATAGTCCTGACAAGTACTTGTTTATACCTTTCCTGATGCATTCACTGATGTGAGGCGAAAAAAATGAAGCGTCTGTCAAAAGCGCTTCCAAACCAACCTGTACATTATATGTAAATTTTATGTAAAATTATATTGTGCATCTAAAAATAAAACTGTATTTCCTACTTGGACTCGTTTTAGACAATAACTGTCTCCTATGTACGTTGTGTGCACAGGTTTGAAAGATGTAGCAGGCTTATATAACCCTCTGTGATTTACTGCGAAAATCTCTCACTTTATTTTCTGTGGGATGAAGATATAAATAGAAATATGTGCTCAGTGATATCTGCCTGTGCAATTTGGGATTGCTTGCATTGCAAATTCAGCCTCATTATATTGTGTGAAATTTATCATTATTATGAGAAGGAAAAGAAAAAACCTTATGTAGGGGCTTTTCTGACAGATTTAGGACACTTAGCATTTTTCACACAAAGGGCATTTATTAAATTAAAAGCAGCAGTCTGTGTTCTACAAATGAATTTAGTATAAACCAGTTCTTTGTGCATCTGGGTTCCTCGCCCAGTTCTTTGTGCATCTGGGTTCCTCGCAGATGATTTTTCTTTTGCAGCACATATTTAACTTAATCTTCATAAACAGGGAATTGTTCACTAAAGAGTCAAGTCTTTTACCTTGGCATGTGGGTCTCTATAGATTGGCACATTAATTACACATATCTGTGTGTCTGGTTTTAATGTTTACCAGTTCAATTCCATGTTGTGGCTGCAACATTTTATCTTTACAGTAAAGTGTGAAGCAAGGAAATATAATTCAAACTAATTATGCTTACCAAGCAGTAGCTTGTGCAAACCATGTACAATGTAACCTATAACCGGGCCTCATTGGGTGAAACGATAGCTCATTCCATCCATTTTACCACTAACTCAAAATATTAATTTTCTTTTCCTTTTTGCCACTTTCTCCTCTCCTTCTCTTAAAAGTTCATCAGTTATTCCACTAACGTTCAACTATTCTATTACTCTTTATTTTCTTCCATCTACCTATGCCAATTGATCTCTTCTACTTTTTCATTATACTTTCCCTTATTACTTTCTGTTATTCACCTTATACTTCCTTCCCTGTATACACCAGAACAGAACAATAAAGGGTGCAAGGGTACCTATATTCCTCCCCATGATGCTCATGAATACAATCAGTTGCAGGCAACATTTTGTTGCAGTTAAAGGTCTCTTATAAATTTCATTTGGCAATGGTTTGCTTGGTACACATTACCATGGCTGTGTTGGATGGTAATGGGTATTTTTTAACTATTTGTTATGGTATGGCAAGGACTGTGTACTTGGTTTAATACATTTATTTAATAAAGATGTGGCTGACCTCCACCAATCCAAAGAAAATTCTGGTCTCATTGTCTTATCTTAGATCTACTCTACCGCTAATGTTGCCTTATTTACAGCAAATTGATACACTATAGAAAAGTGTGCCTGCCTCCTCACAGTCTTGCACACATTTTTCTCAATGTATCATGTTATACATCTATTTTATATTAAAATAACTAAATGAAAAAGTTTCTCTCTTGTCCTATTTCCTTACATGCAAAACTAATGGCTCAAGGCTAGATCTGGTCAAGGAAAAACATGTTTCATGTGCAGTAGAAAATTTGTAGCAGTTGGGACATGGGTATCCAGGTACAGTGACCATCTTTTAATTAAAAATATTTATGCCAAGACCTCCTAATTTAATTTGAATGCCTTTCATTTACCTGTGCTCCAATAATCGCCTCCTTCCCTCCCCCTCTCGGTAATGAATTCTGAATGCTGCAGTTAACATTCAGCAGTCTCATTACCCATTTACTATAAATCTTCAAAGGCATCACTGTGTTTTGACAGCCAAGCACGAGAAAAGGATGCAATAAGCATATCCAAGCATTTTTTTTATAAATGCTAATTTCCCGAAGACTAAATTTAAATGATTCTGAAACCTTTGATTACAAGTGATAGCAACTGGAAGGAATGTGTGCTGTCAGGTAAAGAAAACATCGAAATGACTTTTTCTTTAACAACAACACAGCACATTGAGTAAAACCCTAAATAATTGTTTATATCAATTAAGAGCATCACCCCCACCCTGTCTCTCAGAAGAGAAGCATACACATCATAAGGTTTCATGTAATTTCAACTGCCATACTCCAGATACCAGCTGAAAAATATGTTCATTGCTTAGTGTTTGAACAGACCATTCTTTCATTTTATTCTCTGTTTGTAAGTGGGAGCCACCAAAGTTGTTGCTGTAGAAAAATAAGAACAGTGTCCCTAGTTTGTTTTTGTAGAAAAGAGGGGTCCAAAATATAGATCTTCTATATAACACAGTAATGATACCCTACTGTAATAAAGTAGGAAAAACCCTGTTGTAGAGAATGTTGCAACTCAAATGTATTTGACCCGAAAAAAATGTAACACAGTGTGTTGAGCAGATGAGTTTTAAGATAATGCTTTTTAAGGACATATGACTTGGACATACATCACAGTTCACTTTGGCTCTATGAGAGATATATATAGGAAAGCAGAGTGCAATACTAAGGGGAATATTTAGTATGCTGTGTAAAAAACAGCAGGATAATACAACACACAACGCCAGGCTTTGCCGTGTAAAAAACTTGAATGCGTTTTTTCTTAGAGTGACTTGCGACTTCTGGTCAATATCAGGACCACCTATTAATTAGGGCACAGGATTGTTTTGGACCCAGAACAATTGCAAAAAAAGAGGTCAAATTAGTAGCCATTTAATATAGGTGCTTTAAACAGGGTCAGACTGGACCAGAGGGACAACGGGAAAAAAACGGGTGGGCTCCGGCTCTTTTGAGCCCTGCTGGCCCAGATCTTCTCCCTGCACTGCCACTGCTTAACTCCCTCCCTGACCCTGGCCACGACGTGCAGGAAAAGGTACATATATAGGTGCCCTACGCAGGGGGGTGGGAGTTGCAGCTGGATGGGGGTGGCTTGGGGGGGAGAGGGGGCTCTGAGGCTGGAAGGCCAGGGGGATGGTGTGGCGGGCGGCGGGCCCCTGAGGCTGCAGTCTCGCTGGGCCCTGGTCCCCTCCCAATCTGACGCTGGCTTTAAATCTAGATCAGATAGAGAGGATAATATTGTTATTTTTATGGTGGCATCCTATAAAGCAGGAATTGCAGTGCTAGAAAACTGAAGTGCAACAATGAGTGCAGAAAACAGCCACTTATATGCAATTCACATTGAAACAACATGATATAAAGACATAAAACTGGAATTCACTCATAATAAGCTACCATAGAAAATAGACTCTAATGCTCTACAATGGTTATAAGGCTTGTTTGGCTCATGGAAGCAAGGTTGTGCTTTATTCTCAAAGCCTAGGAGCAAATATTGCATGCACAGCTTCTTCTGAAAGAAAGAGTTTATTTTTGTAATTTATTATTGTTCAGTCATTTCATTCTTACATCACAAACAATACAATGTTTTTTTTTATCATGAGTAGAGATGTAGTTTCAAAACTTATAAAGAGAATGGATTAAATGCCTATATAGAAATATACCAAGTATTGTATTTAAAGGGTGGAGCTCTTTCAGGAACTGACCCTCCAAGGACACAAAGGGGCAAATTCCCTAACCGGCGAAAATTCGCCAGCAACGGCTTCACAGCCAGCGCAACACTTCACCAGGCGTACGTTCACTAGGACAACACTAATTCACTAAAAATGCAAAGTTGCGTCCAGGGCGCTGAACACTGGCGAATTTTCGATAGCATTACTTCGGCAAACAAAGCGAAGATGTTGCAGCAAATACATTACATTACACAAGTCCAGGGAACCTTAATAAAGAAATAATAGAGTTATTTCTTAATAAAGAATAATAAAGAGTTGTTATAATGTCCTACACATGACCCCCCGGTTTAGTTTATGTTCCATATGTTAGAAAATGTAGGGGGGAACCCAGTTACCCCCAAAAAAATTTATGGACCTTTGCAGGCTATCACAGACACCAGCATTTTTAGAAAATGTTTCCACTAAAAATTGAGGAAGTCCTATGTACTTCACTGCACTTCGCCTGGTCTGAGCTGGCGAAGGCAAGTCTGGAGATAGAGGTAACTTTCAGTAAAATTTGCATCTTAGTGAATTTGCTTTTTGAATTTGCTAGTTACATCCATTAACCAGAGCAAAAATTTGCCTGGCGAAAGACTGCGAATGATCGCTAGCGCCTGTCTCTTACACTAGCGAAGTTACGCCTGCACCCATGAGTAAATCGGCAAAGTGCCTGAATGATGTCATGCTGGTGACTTTTTGCCAGCATTAGTCAGTTCACCCTTTAGCAAATCTGCCCCAGTGGCAGATTAAATGCCAACTGGGCACCAATTTTCTGATACATTTAGTAATCTCTGTACAGGTATGGGACCCATAATCCAGAATGCTCGACACCGGGAGTTTTCCAGATAACCAATCTTTCTGTAATTTGGATCTTCATACTTTAAGTCTACTAGAAAATCATTTGAACATTAAATAAACCCAATAGGCTGGTTTTACTTCCAATAAAGATTAATTATATCTTAGTTGGGCTCAAGTACAAGTTACTGTTTTATTATTACAGAGATAAAAGGAAATACATTTTTAAAATTTGGATTATTGGGATACAATGGAATCTATGGGAGATGACTTTCTAGTAAATCGGAGCTTTCTGGATAACAGGTTTCTAGATAACGGATCCTATACCTGTATTAGATTTTGGCACTTAGGATCTGCAAACTCATCCTTTCATCTTGGTGAATTGACTGCATTACAGTAGGCGCCTTCTAGATCAGAAATAAATAGCTCTAACTCTGCTATATGTCTACCTAAACAATGTTATTAACTATTTTTCCACGGAAATGTATTTCTGTCAGATCTGTGGATTTATGCTAATACGGTGTTCATTAAAATGATAGTTAAAACTCATTAAAATGTGCACAGAAAGGTGACAGCTTCATGTAATATCTTGTATGAGAAAGAAAAGAATGTTTTATTATCATTTACATGCTTTGAAAATTGAAAACATTTGCATAGTGATCAGATTTACCAAATATAATGATCCCTAATGAAGCAGTATTATAATTAAAAATGCATTTTCACAAATAATTTCCATGACTTTGAAGAGAATAAGTTAGTTAACCGTGACCACAATATTTCAGTGCAGTAATAAGTATATAAACTAAATAGATGGATATTCTTTTTTCTCAGTTAGAAGTCACATTTTCCCTAACTTCTGAGTTCATGTTACTGGCAATAGTAACTTCTTGATTAGCTAGGAGTAAAGAGATATTATATTTCTGTCCTTCCTGTTGTACACTACACATCCTAGCTTCACTTGCTGTTCCATTGACTACTAAATGGGCACATTCTTCTGTACATTTTCACAGAACCTGTAAACTGCCCATGAATTATTTCTAACCTAAGGTTGTAGATTACAATTGGATTCCAGAAGACGTCCTCTTGACTTTTTAAACAATACTTCACATGAGCATTTTATGGCTACTACTTTTGCTGTGGAGGCAGTACGTTCTGATTTGTGGACATGCAAAAGGGTTGGGGTTTACTAGAAACCAACAATGGGTATAAATGGTTGTAATGTCCTGGGCAGACCAGGTCAAAATATGACCGTGTTTTATATTGAGAATGGAGCATACATGTATAGTATTATGGTTGTTGTTAATCTAGTGCCAACATCCATTAAGAAACGTTGAATTTCTTTCCTAAGATGGTACATTGCTACTCAATACATTGGCAACCCTTTGTGTCTTATATGGGGCCATAGCTAAGGCCATTTATAAGGCCATTTATAAGAGGTAAGAAATTGGTTGATCTGGAAGCAGAACCCCACTGGTTATGAATTGCATCTGAACACAAATGAGGTCTGTGATGGATAAGGTAGGCCATGGATGAGACCTGTACATGTCCACCATGTTATAAGATAAGCACCATTTGACCCACTCAGTTAAAAATTGGCTACCTTGTCAAACAAGCAGACCTTGGCTAAACTGACTAGCTTTATACAATCCTAAAATGGTAAAACCTCAGAGGATCACAATCTACTTGTCTTAAGACCATACGTATAATTCTAGCAATAGACCCGTTTAAACAAGACCTCTGCTATAACAGGAGCATATTAATATCCTGAAAAAATAACTTTATTTTTTGCAATACTTAATTGCAATGTAGTAATAACAAAATAGAGAGAGAGAGATTTAAATTTAAGAGGATAGGAAAACAATGTATAGTATTTATTCAAATTTAACCTGGATCTTGATTAGGATCCAAAAACAAACATGTCTGTATCCACACCCTACAGAGTGTTGCTAGAAAAAAGAACATAGCCTGTCCAACCCCTGTTGTCTTTAATTGACCTCACAAAGAGTGTTGCCAGAGTGGTGTTAATGATTCCCGCTGATTCTTAACACATGGCATGGCTGGTGAAAGGTGGACTTTTATAGGTCTAATAGTCAAATGTCATATTCCTTTAGCACACACAGTAAGCACAGACAGCAGTTCTACAAAAATAAAAACACACTGAGATAGAGGGGGGAACGAATCTTCATACATTCTACTGAAGCAAACACATAATGCAAATTTTTGTCCTTCTGATCTGCAATACATTTCTATCTTATTTCTCATTCCTTTGTTGGTGTTTAGGTGATCTTTAAATGACAAGGGTAAGTAAAGTTTATCCTTAGGTTAACATCAAGGACAATGAGATTGAAACATGTACTTAAAGTGGACCTGTCACCTACACATAAAAAGCTGCATAACAAAAGTAATTTGCAAATTAAACATGGAACCCAAATTGTCACTGCTCTCCCCACATTCTCTCTCCCTCCTCACACTCTTTAATTGTGTAGGGCAGTGTGTATGGGCATTAGTTCCCCCATTCAGGCCACAAGAATTTGGGGTGATATACAACTTGTCTTAATAACAGTGTCCACAAAATGGCTCCTGCCTGCCTTCTGTGATTGTGTAATACCAAGACTGAAGGAAACATAATTTAAAGAATAAGGGGCAAATTCACCAAGGGTCGAATATCGAGGGTTAATTAACCCTCGATATTCGACTGGGATTTAAAATCCTTCGACTTCGAATATCGAAGTCGAAGGATTTTGCGCATAAACTGCGATTTAAACGTTTCGAAGGATTTTAATCCAACGATCGAAGGATTATCCTTCGACCAAAAAAATTTAGCCAAGCCTATGGGGACCTTCTCCATAGGCTAACATTGAGTTCGGTAGCTTTTAGGTGGCGAACTAGGGGGTCGAAGTATTTTCTTAAAGAGACAGTACTTCGACTATCGAATGGTCGAATAGTCGAACGATTTTTAGTTGGAATCCTTCGATTCAAAGTCGAAGGTCGAAGTAGCCCATTCGATGGTCGAAGTAGCCCAAAAAACACTTTGAAATTCGACGTTTTTTTACTTCGAATCATTCACTCGAAGTTAATGAATTGGCCCCTAACTGTAGTGTAGGTACGTTTTATTTTGCACAACTAACATGATAAAAAATCATTTGGAATTATTTATTAGGGCAACAGGTCCCCTTTAACAATATAAGACTGCAGAAAGTTTCTTTAAAATAGGCACAATAATAATAATATTTACCTAACTGATGGGGATCTTAGTACAGTATAGCATTATAGGGGTCATATACTGTACAAATCACCCAGAGGCAATCTCTTGAGTCGCTAAGGGATGCTCATTGACCCAGCGCATGCATTTGGGCCACTGGTGCGTTGTACACCTTGCAGATAAAAATTTGACATAAGGTGCAGAGTAAAGCACTAGCAGGGGCAATGCAGCCTGATACTTACCAACTGCCATAGGTGGGCAATAAGGACTTGGTTTGTTACCACCATGTTTCTGCTTTAATGGCAGGGGTTTTTGTCTACATGCCTTCTACAGACTACCCCTTGTGAATGCAGAATGGAGGCAGTTCTGTTTTCATCTGAAAGTCTGAGCTCCATTCTGTGGTGATAATACCTTGCTCACCATGGGTCAGGGTGCAAATCAACAGAAAACAAGGTTGCTTGCCCCATTTTTTTGCAGTTACACCTTGCCTATTGCCCCTTATGTGTACTGAATGATATATAAATGCGCCTTAAATCCACCATCCCAAGAACAATTCCCCATCACAGATATACAGTATTACGTAAGGATCAGAAATTCCAGGAGGTAGATATATGAGTAATGATTTTGGAGTTAAACCCCAATACCCTATTAGATCTAATCAATATAGCAACTCAAGCACTTATAAAGAAAAATATTCTGAGAATTAATAATCTGCACATACGTAATACTTTCTGCAAATATATGAAAATAGTGACATTGCCTAATAATATGGAATATTTTCAGTTTAAAACGTTAACGTAATAAATCTAGAAATAACAGCAGAAAACATGCTTAAAATGATGTCTAGGAGTCAATTAATGAGTATGAAATTTAACCTCTTACAAAGTGTCACAAAGCAGACATTCGTCAAAGCTTTAATGTTCTTTGGGACACAAGATGCCAATGATTATACTAGCCCATTTCACTGTGAAGCCTAAATGACATACTCGCATTGTTGGAGATCTAACCCTTCTACTTTCACCTGTAACTGATCATTGGGGACCAAACGCAGGGTCTGCTTTTCATTAAATTCTCCACAGGAAGTGAATATATTCATCATACCAAACAATTTTCCATCACCGCAACAGACATTCATTAACCGGAGAGGCAGTATAATGAGCAGCGTATTCCCATTGTTGGACATTAAACAGTGGGTACAACTGATTACAGCAGCTTTTTTTTTTTTTGCTAAGCTCATGTAAGTACCTCTATTATGATTAGACATGGTGACTACGTCTAAACACTCCCCAGTATATAAATGACATATTTATGCATATTGGCATTCATTGAAAAGTACAATTGCAGTGGTGTTAACAGGTAGCTGAATAAATAACAGGAAGGAATTAATAATGACTTGTGATTTTCACAGCAATTCAGTAGGTTATAGTAGTATGCCATTTACGGTTTACCTTAAAAATATCAATGTTTATTAGCACAATAAGCAGGTAGTTCATTGTATTGGTTCTAGCTAAGCTGTAATTCTCTGATATGTACAACTGCTCCATTTTTATTCTTAATGATAACACTTGTCTCTAGAAGAGGGAAGGAATTAAACTTCCATGTATTTCCTATATAAATGCAAACGATAAATGCAATCAGCGGAAAAGATATTTACAACTGGAATAAAATAAAATTACATGTAACATAGTGGGACACTACAGTAGAGTTGTACAGGTATGGGATCTGTTATCCGGAAACCCGTTATCCAGAAAGTTCCGAATTATGGAAAGGCCGTCTCCCATAGACTCCATTATAATCAAATAATCCAAAATTTTAAAAATGATTTCCTTTTTCTCTGTAGTAAGAAAACAGTTGCTTGTACTTGATCCCAACTAAGATATAATTAATCCTTATTAAAGTAAAAGCAGCCTATTGGGTTTATTTAATGTTTATATGATTTTCTAGTAGTCTTAAGGTGTGAAGATCCAAATTACGGAAAGACCCGTTATCCGGAAAGCCCCACGTCCCGATGATTCCGTATAATAGGTCCAATACCTGTACCACTTATTGGTTAATGGCATTATTTAGGGCAGAGGTAGTTAAACCATAAACGGATAGTGATGGGCGAATCTCTCCCGTTTCGTTTCACCGAAAAAATTGCGAAACGCCGAAAAATTCGGGGAAATGGAAAGTTCACAAAAACATTGTGAAATTCGGGCGTTTTCACAAAAAATTTGTGAAATTCCGACTTTTTCACACAAAATTGAGCAATTCAAACCTTTTCACGAAAAAAATCGAGCATTTCGGTCGTTTTCACGAAAAAATTGTGAAAATCAGAAATTGATGCAGGCAAATTTTCACCGGCCAATTTTCGCAAGAGATTCGCGGGAATTTGCTGCAAATTCGTGCCTGGCGCATTTATTCGGCAATCACTATAAACGGAGTGATATGATTGGACAGTTTGCTTTATAAAAGCTATATGAACAGGGCCCTTAGTTTACTAGGTATGTCAAAACAAGGGGCCCAGCTGTTCAGATGAATCCAGTCTACCAGTGCTTCTCTGGTGGAAATCACAGACAGAAGTGATTACTCGCTTCACTGGTGCAATTAGTGGATCTGTCTCATTTGGACATTCACATGTATAGCCAAATCATATATTTGACCATCTAACCTTGGCCAATCAGTTGAATAAACTCCCATGTGTTGCCACCTCTTGTCCGTGTTTTAATTAAGAATAAAATTCAAACCATCAGGGACAGTAGCACCAAGAAAATGGAAGTCGTTTGTGTGCATTTTAGTTTAAATTACTTCTATTCTGTAAAGTAAAAACTGGGATTTAGAAATTCTACTATGGTTTATATAAATAAGCTACTATGTATTCATTATCAGTAAGCTGTATATGTATGTATATGGTCATTCCTATATGGGACCAAACTGTGAATTATATCCTTATAAACAGCATGCCCCTACATTGCCCAACTTGCCACACAAACTGCCTGTTACTTACTGTATCTAAAAGCTTAATTGAACATTTGTAAAAAATAAATAAAAAACACTGGAAAATCCTACACTATGCCACATTTGTGCCAGCCATGACTCCACAAAGATTGATTGCTGAGGACTTTTTGACCAAAAACTTCAAGCAGTAGATAAGTATACTGTTTTGCTAAATGTGTGAGGCCTGTAAATCCAAGTAGTCTAGAGATTTGCTAAAATCAGGCATGACTTGAAGAATAAAACATGCTACTAGCGCATCACCTTTTGCTTTATGTATATAATCCTTTCCTTTAAATTCATGAATTAGTTACACGTGTTTGCCAGTTAAACTTCATAAAATCTACTTGTGCAATGGTTTCACATACATACTGTATGTCAAAAAATGACCCATTGAAATGCCACTTTACAAGCCAGCATTTCCTGTTCTGTAGATGAAAAGGTATCCTGCAAGCAGGAAATAAATTTTAATGTGCATGAAGTGTAATTTTTGTATATTTTAAATATGAAATGCACAAAGAAGAAAAAAGAGAAATTAGGACAAAAAGGTTCATTTACAACTGCAAGTGCAATTTTATCCATAATGCAATATTTTTCCCATAATTGCACAGATGTGCCAAAACAAATGCAATTGTGAGTGTCTGGTAGCAAAACCAGTTGTGCCTAACATCTTAGTTAGCCATGAATTAGGATTCCATTTGAGAATTACTCTTTTGGTGCAAGTCTGCTGGGCCTATTGATTAAAACTGCTGTAGGAACAATGGCTTTTGGCCAACTATAAAGAAGTGCAAGGAGCATGTCGGAATGGAAATACTAACAATGAATGCTGCCGTTAGCTAGAAAAATCTCATCACTTGCCCCTTACCCTACCCTGTTGCTCTATTCATAGAAAAAAACACATGCAAAATATGGCACCTGATTGTGGCAGGTACAACTGAAAAACAACTGAAATTCTGGAATAAGAATGTTGCCTTACAGTATCTTTAACTTACTGAATGGGCACGTGCCTGGGAAAGATGTCATTTAAAGTTGAGAAACCATGGAAAATAAAATATATTATTCCTCAAGTAACATCTAGATTGATTTATGGAACAGAGAAAGACATAAACCTTTTCCCAAGTAGTAGTATCTAATTTTTTTATGTTGCCATGCAATTAATTGTACGCTCATGGCTAATTTTCTGCTACATAATTTTGCTACCTATGACAGCTATATAATTGGAAGAACACAGTTCCTATTAACATGGAACTCTTAAGAAGTACATCAATAATTTCATGCTGGCATATACGGAACTTGGTTAATTAATAGTGAACTGTTTATCCAGTAAAGACAGCAGACAGGGGAGCATAATGAATTCTATACTTTTGGACCATGGGCAGACACTATATGATCTTCTCTTCAGCTCCATTTAAGGTCAGATTTTTACATCTTTTTATAATCATTATATTTCAAAGATATAGCCTCATATTTAACCCAATCAGTTAAAAATTCTAAAGAAAATTTTTTAATACCTTAAAACGTATTCGTTTTAGGTTCAAATATTTGAGTTTCAGAACACTCAAATATTGCAATTAAAATTAATTATACTTTTGTCTAGGACTAGTGATGAACACATGAACACAGTCATGGATTCAAGGGGAAATTCTACATTTCACCATTTGCAAACTGTGGCAAAAATTTGCAGTGGGAATTTTGCTGCAACAAAAATGTTGCAGAAACAAAAAAGTCTTTATAACAAAAAACGCCCATTGACTTTAATGCATTTGGACAAAAAAGTCTCAAAGACAAAAAAAAATTGGCACAAGAAAAAGCTCCTATTTATAGGGATGGGCGAATTTGACCCGTTTCGTTTCGCCAAAAATTCGCCTCTGGCGAAATGTCGCAGATGCCCATTAATGTCTAAGGGTGTCAAAAAAATTTTGACGCATGGCGAAATTGATCTGACGCGCATCATTTTTCCGGCGAAACGAGGCGAAAAAATTCGCCCATCCCTACCTATTTACTTTAATGCATTTGGAGCAAGAAAAATTGTTGAGCATGTAAAAAATTGTCACACGAAAAAAAAAATTACTTCAATGCATTTCGCAAATATTTCAACTTTTCACGATTTTTTTGCAGTTTTGCAAATTTTTGTCATTAAGTTCCTACCTTGCATTATTAAATTTCTGCCGGTTCAAAATGAATAATGCCCTATTATTATTGGAAACTATCTATTTCTCTTTTATATGAACAAACTTTTTGTTACAATTACATCGTTACATATTTATATACATAGCAGGTCATTTATAAATGCAACCATAAGTGAGCATATTGACACAGTTCATTAAAGTTTTGACCTTCAAAGACTCTCCTACACTTCCACATGGTGGACATTGCATTCATCCTCCACTTGATGAATAGAGCACAACTGGGCCTATTGACGCTGAGAGACCCTGGAGTTAGTGCCAACCCAGAATTAACAGTAACTTCAGGGTTCCCATTAAGGGAAAAGTGCTGTTTTCAACAATGTGAAAGTTGATGAACATGTTAGAAGGATTAGTCTGCTCTTCAATGGGCAACTTGAGAGAGCTGTCTGGGTGAGATAGCAAATAACTTACAGTATTTCACCTAGTAGATACATCTCTTGGTTGACTGACAATCTTGTTGCCTATATATTGGAATGGCTTTAATAAGATGCCTATTTCTTATAAGCTAAAATAATGATATAATGCAATTAAAGTACAGGGGGACTTATTGGTACTTGTTAGGGTACTGTCTACCTTCAGACTTCAATCTATCCTTCTTAGTTCTTTCCAATTATTTCTTACATTGTTGGTTCATCAGCTCTCTGGTTATACACGTAATGTCATCTCTTGCATAACATTCCCTTTCCCTTTACTCATGCAGTTGTAATCTACTTTGACGTGCTTAGAGAAAATTGAGGAACAAACAAGTTCTAATGAATCAGGCAGTCAAACTAACCATGGTGATTCTCCCAATGATAACTGGGTCACAGAGGTTCATTGATTCAACTGATAGCTTTGCTGTTGGTGGTGGTCACTTTGATAACATCAGAGGCAAAATCAATACTGTGTCTGTTCCCAATAGACATGTCATGTGCCCTAGAAGCAGCTGCCATTTTTATGTCATCAAGAACCACCCCCTCCCATTGCTATAACAATGGAAACCTGCCTTTTGTAAACCATTATATCTATATGATCCAGGAAAGAAATATGTAGAGTATATTGCCAATGTGTATGGATGATCATGGAAGTCCTCCACTAAATAAAAACATAAAAACATTCCTTTTATAACACCATGCAATAAGAGCATTCTAGTGTGGGAGCTCTGAAAGGGATATGAATGATATTTGAGTTCCATCTGCGCCTATGAAACATATTGTATATAGTGATGGGCAAATATGTGCCATTTCGCCGAAAGATTCACAAATTTACAGAAACATTTGCAAAACAGTGAAAAATGTACGCGAAACAATTTTGACGCAAGCAAATATTTTGCCAGCAACATTTGCCGCAGTTTTGAATTTTTCCAAAATTATTCGATGGCAGCTAAACGTGGAAATTTGTGGTGAATTTGTGCCTGCCGAATTTATTCGCCCATCATTAGTAGTATATGTAGTGTATCTTTCTCATGACACTCCTTACTTAAAGGGGAAGTAAAGTCTAAAATAGAATAAGGCTAGAAATGCCATATTTTGTATACTAAACATAAACATGAACTTACTGCACCACAAGCCTAATCAAACAAATGATTTATGCTTTTTAAAGTTGGCCACAGTGGGTCACCATCTTGTAACTTTGTTAAACATCTTTGCAAGACTAAGACTGTGCACATGCTCAGTGTGGTGTGGGCTGATTAGGGATCATCAGAAATTATCAAAACAACAAAGTCAAATAAATATATGGTTTTTCCTGAGGTTTTTTTTTTTTTACAACAGAAGAAAAGTGTGGGGTTTTACCAGTAAAACAAAATGCATTGTAAAATTCTAGCACAGAATTGCAAAAAATGTAGGCACATCTGTATCTGCATAGCTACCTTTATCATTGATATCATTCAGAGTATCGGCAATTACCTTTTCCTGGGGCAATTCAAATACTAAAAGCAAGCATCCAATTGGTTGTTGTCACATACATGGGTTTACCATTCCAGCTGTAGATAAACAAACTCCTATGTCATGGTTAGTAGTCCAGCAAAATAAATGTGCCTGATATAACAATGCCAAGTACATGCCGTAAAGCAGTTGTAAATTAACAGTATACATGCCATGACATAAAAATATGTAAATAAATAAGGCATAACTATGATGTTTTCCAGTCCAAGCCCATAAATACCATTCAAACATTTAAATATTGTCCGGCTGCTTCTCAATATAACTGGGGCATAAATATAGCCAGATCTTCATTTAACAGGAAAAGCAAATTATTATTTGAAGATGCAAAACATCCAACAGTGAGGTTTATGGTTTTCATAAAATAAATACTTTACAGAGTAAACTTTATTAGAATCCTGTAACATATTCATGTGTTTTCGATAATCAAACATCATTTTCTTTTTGTGACCTTTTGTGACCAAACTTTGTTCTTAACTAGCCCATACCAAACAAAGCCATCGATTGGTGGACAAAAGAGTGTAATATGGAGTCAATACATCACTCTTTCAGTAATGAGACAGACTTTGCTGACTTTACTTTCATTTTTTTTAAACAGATCAATAGGCTTAAATTGATGTATTGTTAATTGGAGTTCAATTAGTTTCTGTTGTTGAGCATGTTAACAAGGCACATGTGAATGGAGACAATAAAGTTGCACCCGGCTTTTATGAGTTGCCTGGTTTTTAACAAGCCTTTTAATAGTTCACCTATCTACCCAGTATATAGAAAATTGCAGTGTTGGTAACTAATAGTATTGTGTTAAAGAGTCATGAAATGGGTAGGGATACAGACTAACACTAAAAAAAATATCAAGGGCTTAATTTGTAAAACAGTGTTGTCTTTCAAAGTGCAACAACAGCAGCAATTTTGCATTTATAAAAAAACTGCAAGTGCTAATAGGAACTTATTGAGCCCGTTGCAACTATTGCATACATTGTTAAAGATGAAAGTTAGCCTATAATTAACACCTTATCTAGGCCCCCATATGCCGTAGCCCAGGTTTCTAGTAATGACCTATAGCTGCACAGGAAGACATCAGGGAGACAGTTCCATGGTTTCAAATTCTGCTTATTTTCCATGGAATCATGAAATCCTGCTTGCAGTTAAATAGGCTGGTACATTAAGTTTAAAATTTTATTTCTCTGTTTAATGATCTGCTGTATGAGCCATTGTTCTTATCTTATTGTAAAGTCTAAATCAGGCCATATGTGGACACATTTAAGCTGCCAATTCAGCTCCTGCAAACCAAGTTGGCAACTTTTCTGTCCATGTATGAGGTCCGCCAATAAGCCTACCCAAGAGATATTTGGTCAAAATTTGTGCAGATATCAATCAGGCAGGTTTGAAAATCCCATTGTTTGAGAAGTGCATCAGCACATAGATACATCAGTCTTCCCATGGGTCTTTGTAGAACCCAGGGATGATCCAGTCATTGGCCATATTTGCCCAGAATGTAGGTGACCAAATCAGACCCATATCCACTCAACCATGAGCCAATCTGAACGTATATGGCTATCTTTAGGTTTATGTCTAATGCAGTTTTTCCTCTGCTCAGGGATGGGGTAATGGGTGGAAACAGAATTTATGTCCAATATATACACCCCTCTGTAATAGTAACAATTCTAACATAATTATGAATTAAAACTTTCTAAACCACCTCACATGAGGCCATGTCCCTAAACCCACTCACACCTTTACCGTTACACCATGTTCTTTTTAATAGACGCAATGGACAGTCAGAGGTTACATCTTCTTTCTGCAACCCCCATAAAATATTGTCCTTATCCACTTCATTCTTGAAAGGGGATCCATGTTGATGATTAAATCATTCACATAACATTTGCTATGTGACCAAACTGTCTTTGGAAACTCCTAATTAAGGTGAAGCAGCCTAGGTAAGATCAGTTTAGCACTGCAAGTCTTATAAATACAGGGAAGGAAAAGTTTTGTTTTCATGTAGAAATACTGAGGCGCTGACAAGAACACACTTGTTTTCATAACATAAATGCTGAACTGAGATTTTTTTTCTTCAGTACACAAAGCAGAAGGCACTTGAATGAATATCACTATAATACCAGCCCAAAGGACTCTTTCTTGCAGTTTGATTTCTATCATTTGAGACTACATTAGAATACACTCAGCCGTATGCTGTTCTCCGCTCCCAAACACCACCATTGAATTTTAAAATTGTCTTCACTGTGTGACAGTAAACTACATTGTTTATGCTGTATGGGTGCCAAGCAGAGAGACTTCTTGGAAGTGGCGCCAAGAGTCGTATACGTATGCCAGATCCTTTTCTCCTTGGTTTCCTTCTCAAGTATAAGCTTAAAAACAAACAATTCCATTCCTGCATAACTCATATCCATTGCACTCGCAGTGGCTAATGCTTAATACTTAAATCTCTGCATGTACAGTCCTTTCATAAAGAATAAGTACTATTGCCTGTGATGTTAACTCATTTTTTTCTTTGCCTCCTGCATGGCACTGAAACCTGGGGGCCTATGCACTAACATTCAAATTTCTATTTAAATTCTATTTTTTCCATCAAAATTTTTTTTATTTGTCTAAAACTCATAAAATTCAAGATTTATGAAAACAAAAACACAAAAAACTGTAATACAAATTTTTGGCAAAAAAAAAAAGTAATCAAGGTCCTACAGAAGTCATTGGGAGCTTTGCTGATCTTATTGGACCTTTTAATGAGAGAGTTTTAAATGTTTTCAGATTTGTTTTCACTATTAATTGTACCCAAAACAAACCCTTTTCAAAGTTTTGTATTTTTTGAACCTCCTCTTTTGCTTTTTTGTGCTTTTTATATTCAGATCTTTTAATAAATTACAAAGCATTTGTGGTTTTAGAGAGAGAGTTTTAGAGTTTCATCGCAGTTAAAAAAAAATATAAAAAAAACTAAAATGAGTATTTTCATAATGGGCCTCCTAGTGTATTCAAGAAGCTTTGAAACAAACCCCAAGTAAAAATTTCAAATAAAGAAATATATATGATATTGGAATTATCCCATATTTGAACAAATATATAGTGAATAAAGTACCCCCTCTTGTAAAATATAAGGATATTATAAGTTACCGAGGAGTTTCATGACCATATAAAAACATGAAAACTTTATTAATTATAATACACAAATTTTAGTGAGTCATGTGACAGAAATTACATCACTACTCACCGTTTATAACTGATGACATCACTACTCACCGTTTATAAGGATATAATTTACAAGATATTCATGGCTTTTGTGTATTATATAGTAAATAAAGTACTCCCTGTTGTAAAATATAAGGATATTATAAATTACCGAGGAGTTCCATGTACATATAAAAGCACAAGGCCGAAAGCCTAGTGTTTTTATGCAGTTCATGGAACTCCAAAATGACTTTGAATATCCTCATATTACTTTTTTATTATCTATATATATATATATACATACACATACTCAGTGAGTCATGTGAAAGAAATGACATCACTAAATTCAGATTATTAGTATATAATTTATAGGATATTCATGGCTCTTGTATAATATATTGTTATTATTTTAGCAGTAGTGTGGATTAGAATTATTCATTGAATAATCTATTGAATAGACAGTGGTTTCATATTTAATCTGTGGAGTGAAAAATCATCCCATTTATAGGACAGTTTTAAAAAAAAAAATAAGAAGGTTGTTAGAATTTAGCACTGCTTGTGAGCTCTAACATATCACATATGTTCAACTGCACTTATATTGTAAATGGGTCAGTCCATTAAATGCGCTGTTTGAGTTAACTTTCTTTGGTATAGAGAGTGGTATTCGGAGACAATATGCAATTGTTTTTTTTAAAGGGATACTGTCATTGGAAAACATGTTTTTTTCAAAACGCTCCAGCAGAATTCTGCACTGAAATCCATTTCTCAAAAGAGCCAACAGATTTTTTTATATTCAATTTTGAAATCAGACATGGGGCTAGACATTTTGTCAATTTCCCAGCTGCCCTCAGACATGCGACTTGTGCCTGCACTTTAGGAGGGAAATGCTTTCTGGCAGGCTGCTGTTTTTCCTTCTCAATGTAACTGAATGTGTCTCAGTGAGACATTGGTTTTTACTATTGAGTGTTGTTCTTAGATCTACCAGGCAGCTGTAATCTTGTGTTATGGAGCTGTTATCTGGTTACCTTCCCAATGTTCTTTTGTTTGGCTGCTGGGGGGGTGATATCGCTCCAATTTGCAGTACAGCGGTAAAGAGTGATTGAAGTTTATCAGAGCACAAGTCACATGACTTGGGGCAGCTGGGAAATTGACATAATGTCTAGCCCCATGTCAGATTTCAAAATTGAATATAAACAAAATGGATTTCGAAATTACCCTAGACACCATTCATTGATTTGAATTAGAGACTGGAAAATGAATAGGAGAGTACCTGAATAGAAAGCAATCATAAAATATCAATGACAATAAATTTGTAGCATGACAGAGCATTTGTTTTTAGATAAGGTCAGTGACCCCCATTTGAAATCTGAAAAGAATCAGAAGAAGAAGACAAATCATTTAAAAACTATAAGAAATAAATAATGAAGACAAATTCAAAAGTTGATTAGAATTTGCCATTCTATAGCATACTACGGGGCTGATTCACTAAGGGTCGAAAATCGAGGGTTAATTAACCCTCGATATTCGACTAGGAACTAAGATCCTTCGACTTCTAATATCGAAGTCGAAGGATTTAGCGCAGATAGTACGATCGAACGATCGAAGGATTATTCCTTCGATCGAACGATTAAATCCTTCGAATCGAACGATTCGAAGGATTTAAATCCAACGATCGAAGGAATATCCTTCGATCAAAAAAAGTTAGGCAAGCCTATGGGGACCTTCCCCATAGGCTAACATTGACTTTGGTAGCTTTTAGATGGCGAACTAGGGGGTCGAAGTTTTTTTTAAAGAGACAGTACTTCGACTATCGAATGGTCGAATAGTCGAATGATTTTTAGTTCGAATCCTTCGATTCGTAGTCGTAGTCGAAGGTCGAAGTAGCCGATTCGATGGTCGAAGTAGCCCAAAAAATACTTCGAAATTCGAAGTTTTTTTACTTCGAATCCTTCACTCGAAGTTAGTGAATCGGCCCCTAAAAGTTAAATTAAAGGTGAGCCACCCCTTTAAAACACTTGCCTTAGTGTCACAAAGTTTCTCTATCAGTCAGGAACATTTAAACGCACAGGGAAGATATACTGTCCTACGGACAAGGTGCTGAAATACTGCTCAGCAAAACTACCATAGCAATACCTTGGCTAGACCATGCATAGCCATGAGACTGCTGATTGGGATGATTAATTCGGCCAGCATTTATGGCAAGGCTACAAAGGCCAAGGGCAGGGGTTTTGTGAGGGTGTAGGAGGTATCCTACAAGAAGGAGCGCACAGATTCAGTATTTGTTCTCAAGGTAAAACGAGGTAAATAAAAAATGCAATGTTCATCTCACATTTTTTTTCTACAATCTGCCAGTGTTTCATTGTCTGCCCTACACTCACTTTCATACAGCTTAAAAAAACTGTGTAAGATTTCCTTTTTCTCCAGAACCTTTTAAATTACACCCCAACATTTTTTCACCCAGTACAGCTACTAGTAATTGTTTCTTATGTGATGTTTATATCTCCTGATTCCCTCCCTCCCTCTACCTTGACAGGCTTGGCCTTCACCTCCCTCTCAATCAATATATATGTTTGCATGAATGTATGTGTGTGTGTGTGTGTAACTTGCTCTTTACAAAGCTCTGTAATTGTATGATCTGACTTTGACATTACTGCAGTCATTAAAACCAAATCAACAATGTGCCTTGTTTTGGATAGGGTTCCAGTACAGTATGTATGTTGGTATGGAACCCCACTCTCAGGTCTTATACAAAATCAAACATATTTATTTAGAAATGGAAATGAGTCAAGTTCTGAATAAATATGTTTGATATTCTAAGACCTGAGAGTGCGGCCCCATTCCAACAGTTCAGTATTTTGTTTTGATGCTGCACCCAGGCAAAATTTGAACTTTTTGTGTATGTGTGCTGGCTGAACGAAGTTTTTATCTATCTATCTATCTATCTATCTATCTATCTATCTATCTATCTATCTATCTATCTATCTATCTATCTATCATCTATCTATCTATCTATCTATCTATCTATCTATCTATCTATATTTGTATTTAATTTATCACCCACACACATTATTAAAGGGATGGGGGAAGAAAACAATGGTGTGGTTATAGTGTAGCAGATAGCAAACTTAAAGAGCAGACAGCCTTGGCACCATTCCTGGTTTCTGAAATGTGTCTAATTATAAACAGTTTGTAATTTAAAAAAAAAATCTCATGTCCAAGATGGAGATGGGTGAGAAATAACAATTTGATAGGAGAAAGACAACAGACACTTTAAGGGGAAAACTGCACACCTTGTGATTTCTAATTTTATTATTCTGATACCTCAGACCAGTTCTTTTCCACATGAAAGATCTTTCAAGATGGATCAGTCCAGGAGACCTCAAGCATACACTTCTCTTCCATGTTAAATATGTTGAATAGTCGGCATGGATAACAAAGGGAGCTAGTCAAAGCAAAGCTTTTTTTTTTCAAAGCTCTGGAAATGCCTTGTGTTTAATTGGTTGCCAAACACAAGCTGCTGTATATTACTATTACAAAAGGACTGACTCTAATGTCACTAAACATAGCACTTTTTTTTAAATTCTAAAAATAAATAATATTTAAATAATAAATCTGTTTCGTATTAGCCACAGGGAGTCCTTCTTGTGCTATTTCAAATAGTACTGTTGCCATACGGCAGGCCTGCTTACTGGTTTCTAATGGCCAAGATGCTATTTTATAAAAACACATGGGCAGTTCATCTTGAAAAGCTTTCCCAGTGGTCACAATGCATTCTTCAGCCTGCGTAGTCTGATGGGTGCATAAATACTCTTGAAAGATATCAATGGGAAAAGGAAAATGAAAAATCCTTTCCCATGTGGAACATTGCAGCTACACAAAAACAAGATTTACCCTTTTATTAATTACAGGCATTTATGGTTGATAAGATTCTTGGCTGAACAGCAAGATGGTAAAAAAAAAAGGGGAAACATTTTGTTATAACAGAAAGCTGAAGAACCCCCACAACTGGAGTGAAAAAACAAAAACACAACTTGCCTGCATTTGCTTTAATCCCCTTTTCCACTAATGTTTGTCAGGATTTGAGAGCTGTTTGGTTGCAAAATGGCATGGCAGGCAATAGGCCAGCAGTAAAGCACTGGGATTATCCATAATTATCTCAGATTTCACCCTAATTAACTATTGATACAGAAGAAAAACTCTTGGATCCTGAACGCTCAGAATTTTGGGAACACAGTCTCCATAGGCTCCATTTTATGCAAATAATCAAAAATTTTAAAAATCATTTCCTTATTCTCGTAATAATTAAACAGGACCTTTTACTTGATCTCAACTAAGATTTTATTAATTCTTAATGGAAGCAAAATCAACATATTGGGTTTATTTGATATTGACATGATTTTCTAGTAGACTTAAAGTATGAAGATCCAAATTATGGAAAGACCCATTATATGGAAAACTCCATGTCCCAAGCATTCTGAATAACAGGTCCCATACCTGTATATACATATATTGCACTTGGATTAAGCGTAACTGGTCTCCATAAATAAGCATCAGTCAGACTATGACTGTGATAACAGCACCTAAACCTAATTACATCACACAGCCCCCACCCAAAGAAAACAATTCCATTTTTTTTAAATATATCTAGATTTTCTCATATTCAACCTAATTAAGGTGCAGCCTGAGCAATTCATATGTTTACAATAAAATATAACTATTTAAACATTTCTTATTTCAGGAAATAATAGACACAACTTTATACAGGTGTAGGCCCATTGGTCAGGAATGGCTTACTTGAAGCCTTCAAGTTGACAATCTATATCTCTGTCTCTGTATCTCCTGATAGCTGAAAATAATTTTGGGACATGCAGTTTAGAACATTTAGAGGGCCTAAAGTTGTCCATACCCTAATTAGTCTTTATGGTATCTGGCTGGTAGGATTGTGGACCACACAAACATAATGTACTAGTATCCATACACGTGTATGGCCACTTTTTTATAGGTTTGTCTATTCCAGCTGTTGGCAGACAGCCCAAAGACTAAAACTGCCAGTGAAGAGGAACTGTCACTTCTTTACTTACTCATCTGCCAATATAAGTGTCAGCCATCCTGGAATACGTAGCCAGATGGTAGGACTGCATAGGCAAAATTGGCCTCACTACCTAACCAATTGTATGGCTAGCTTTAGACTTTTAGACTATGACTAACTTTAGATTTCCAGCGTAAAGTTGTGGTTACAGACCAAATAAAGTGAGAGAGAGCTCACAAAGGACCAACAAAGTGCTGGCTATTAATTTCAACGTATATAAAGTTGTAAAGCTCCCTCAAGCACGGATCTGGACTGTGAGATTTCATTCTTCTTTATAAAGACAAATCTTCAAAACCGTCATTAAAACCAAAGTGGTTCCAGCTAGGAAATGGAAACCTTCGACATATAAAAAAATTGACTCAATTATCACTGCAACTTGTACCTCAATAGAAGAATATGACTTTAGTAGATATTAATATGACTTTCAGGCTGAACAAGGATACTGCAAGGATCTCAAACCAGTCCACAAGAATCTTGCACTTAAAGACACTGGAAATTCAATGAATCAACAGGTGTTGAGTAGAAAATCCCTATACTCCTGCTGAGTGCACCAGTGGGCAACAGAGTTGATAATGACGGTTCACAGTGTGTTCCTTCCGTACATTGAGACAAAGCTGGAAGTACAGCTGCAGGGGTCACTTTGTGATCCCGACTGCAGCTGTACTTCCACAGCAGGACTGCAAATGCAGTTCAGGCGTAATAGTCTGGCATCCTTTATTTAAAAACAGATTAATGATGTTTTTTTTATTTGTATAAAAGTATTGCTTCCAAAGAAGGTTAAATGACATTAAACATGTCATTTAATGAATCCTTTTGCTATTTGTGACATGAACAATAAATACGTCCATGCCTCATAACAGAATCTTTGTTTCATGTTTCCATAATGTGTTCCATCCAGTGAGTGGCATTATATTATACAATGCAGAGCCAAAGTCCAATAAACCTAATTACAGTAAGAGTATCTTACTAAGCTGAGCCTTGATGGCTGTATATTTGCTATTTGCCTGTTTATTATGACTGATGGTCGGTGTTTGTCAACAAGAGTTCATATCAGTTCCTACAGGGTTGACCAAAGACCTTTTTAGATCAATACCAATATTGCATATTTCCAGGCAACCGCACAGCTGTCATGTCAAAGCGAGCGTGATTGATGTTAGATCATTATAACTTGTAATAGTGGTGCTCTTACACAGGGTTGTCAGACTTGCAGCCACATTGTTCTTCTGGCCTGTTGGGAATGCCAGGAGATTCATTTTTAAACAGTTCTTGTCCCACAATTTTTGAGTCTGCTCTAATTTCTAAGATGTATGATATAAATTCATTGAGTACTAAAATAGTCAGTGTATCGTATCACAAATCAGGCCCAGAATTAGAGTAGCTAACAACTGTTTCCATCTAATACAACCAACTGTGGTCCTAATATCTTGCATCATAGTAGAACACCCAATAAAAGTCTTATAATATTGCCTAGGTATTCAGTCAATAATCTATCATCTATTATACAGCGCTATGGCATATCTTGGCACTTATTTATATATATAAATATATATTTGTTTATATATAGACATCCAAGGACTGCTTGGATGTCCAGTCCTTGGTCAGGCCCCATTTGGTCATAACAAGGTGTCAGATGTAAGAAAATATCAGTGTATCAGTCATTCTGCCACAGTGTCAAGAGTATCTATAAAAGAGAACAGGTTGCATTACAAGCTTTCAATGAATGTCTTACATGTTAATAGGAGTTTAACTTATTATTTTTGTATTTCAATTAATTGCAGAAAAGAATAACTTCAGGTTGTACATACAGGTGCGGGAGCTGTTATCCAGAATACTTGGGACCTGGGGTTTTTCCAGACCATGGTCTTATCTCCATTCATTAAGGCTATTAACTTTTTAATTTTAACATTTATTAAACCTAATAGGATTGTTTTGCCTCCAATAAGGATTGATTATATCTTAGATTGGATCAATGACAAGGTGCTATCTTCTTAGTGCTGTAAAATCAGTTTCATTATTTTATTAAAATGGAGTTTATAGGTGGTGGCCTTCCTGTAATTTTAAGCTTTCTGGATAATTGATTTCTGGATAACAGATCCAATACCTGTATATGTATTTGGTATTTCTACTTACAAGATCAAATCGATTGCCACTATTTTAGAAACATTTCTACCATAACAGCCAGTGAACACTGGATATCAGGCTAAAGAGCATCTAACTTGGGCCAATGTGAAAAAAAATCAATATATTAGAATGGTAATGTTTTTTCTTCCTAAAGTGTTATTGTCTCTAAAAATATGGATCTTGTGTCATAAAGCCGAGACACATTAAAAGGCCTTCTTTCTGTGACAGGCACACAAACGCACGAATGAGACATGGGAAACATATATAGGCCTAACTGTAGGAGATAACATAATGAGCAGTCCACTAGTCTGTCACCAATTGCAGTCTATTTCATACGGATATTGATTAAAGGATCAGCTATGACTGCAACAGATAGCTCTGAAAGCTAATGAGGAATTACCCAATACTATGATACATTTGATTTTCTTGGTGCATTTCTTGGCACTTTTACTGTAAATAACATTTTGTATTAAAACATGACCATTTAAAATCAACAGCCATTGCTAAATGCACTATATCCAATGCCCCCATCTGGCTTTGACTTTGTACTCCTAATTAAAGAACATTGCTTACATTACATATTTTTATCTAACTAACAAACATCTGCATCACAATTACAGAGAAGAGGTACAGCCAGTGTGCAGGGAAACCATAGGATTTTAATGAGCTGTTAGATTGGTTTACAGGTTACATGGTCATGCTCCTTGTTAGTTTAGATTATTTGCCATATCAATGAAATCTATTCTCATTTTCACCTTACACATAATATTATTGCACAGCATAAACTGACTACTAACTCAGGAATCATAGAGTAATGTTGTATAATGGGCATGGGTATTTTTTTTTTTTTTTGCCAGATCCAGTGTTATGTGCACACTTGCAATATAAAGACTGATTAGTGCACCAGTCCATAAAAGAGACATTTATTAAGGTGGATTACAGTGAAAACATTTAATTAATGAAAACAACATTTCTATTGATGAAAAAAAATACCAAATTTCGATTTTTAAATTGAAAAAAGGCACCTAATAGACACATTATATATGTGTCTATTGTGATATATATATATATATATATATATATATATATATATATATATATATATATTTTTTTTTTTTTTTTTTGTAGGGTCCAGCTAAATCAAAGGTAGGGCTCAGTAGAGGGCAAAGGGAAATTCTTTCAGTCCAAAAGATACATATGGTGCATTCTGATGGGTCAAAAATGGATGGCATATGGCACATGGAAGTGACTACAGAAGATGTGCATCCATCTAAAACACGGGAATGATCTAGGAAGAAGTAATAATTTGGCATAGAAGTCTAGAACCTTTACACATTGACTGAGCACATTACCAGTAAACATAACCACATATTTTGTATCTTGTTAGCCTATACAAATTGTTAATGTTCTGCTTCTTGTGTATGGTTCCCTTATTAACCCAAACCATGCAGAGAATGATCAGGAAAAAGCACCATTGGCAGCATCAGACTGGGGATCCGGGATGCACTAGGATTGCTATTTCAGGACCCCCCCCCCCCCCCCGCATACCTGCCAGGCCTCCTGCCTCATTTGGGTCCTCCACATGCCAATGCCACAACCCCCCTGCCCCATGTGCATACCTTTACTTTTTGATTTGCAGCCACGATCAGGAGAGGTCGGGGGGAACATTGTTAGTCTCAGATGGGATAGGATCAGGTCTAGGCTTAGTTTAGCTGAATTGCAATATAAAGCTCACACCGTGTTTTACTCATTGTGCTGAAGAGTAGAGCTGGTTTTCATTCACAGCACAATTAGGGGGATTAGCACTACCGTTAAAAAGCACTTGCAGAAAGAATCATGTTAAAGAATCTGTAGCAATTTATACAGCTTTGTGCAAAATGCATTTATCAGCCCATCTTAATAGTTCTTCATATGAACATCTACTGTCTCACACATTTTGACTCTTAGGGTGGGTCCCTTCTTAATGATGATATTTTTTTTTTTGCATCAGAACAGCTGTGTGCAATGCCATTAACATAGACTTCATAACTTCAAGAGTTCCATTACATTTAAGTCAACCTTTCTTTCGATGACTGGACCAATATCAGTGGAATCTGGCCAAACACCTGCATTTCACTAATCCAACAGCTCAACCAATTTGTTGAACTGAATTACTCGAATGTAAATTAATTCAGAAAAAAAAACTGTGTGAAAGGTGGTTGATAACCAAGCACATGTGCTAGATTGGGTCATCCATCAGACCTTCTTTTTATTTAAGTTAGGTGCAACTGCAATAACGTTTTTTTTGTACACTTTGGTCAGATATTGGCCTTATTGTTCAAAATTTCAATGCAAGTGCAACCAGCTTACTCAATACGATATATCAAATTTTGCTCCTTTTTTCGAAATTACTGTTGTTGAGTACAGTACATACTGTATTCAATATATATATATATATATATATATATGTGTGTGTGTGTGTGTGTGTGTGTGTGTGTGTGTGTTTTCTCTTGAATTGTAAAGCAACTACACATACATGCACTTATATGCAGATATATTTTATCTGTTTTTTAACGTAGTATTAAATCTTTTATTTGTGGCATCCATTTGGTATATGTAATTTTAACCGGACCTCTAAGCCTTTATTAACAAAGGACTGAACATTACACACTAGACTTGTAAAGACCGAAGGGAAGAGAGAATTGCAGGGAATTGTCTTCCAAAAAATCTATCTTGAATCCCTTGAAATTAATGTTTAGCTGAAGGATTTTCTGTTCATCTCTCCGGCTCTCACGCCTGCGGCAAGATTAGCTTTGACTCATGTTCGAACAACTGGAGGAAATCAATGGGTTTTACTTTATTAATAATTAAAAGACCAAAGCAGACATCCAAGTGATTAAAATTGGATAGATAATTATATCCATGTAACATTTTAAAACTGGAAAAGGGACATTATGCAGCATTAGGAACAGGAAAGAAGCACAGGAAGATAGTTTGAGCTGTACATATTGCTGATATATTTTTGACATGAGAACATGCTGCGTTGTGAGCAGTATAAATAAAACCATTACCCATCTGTCTGACTGAATCAAGGAAATTCCATTGTTCTTAATTTCTGTTAATATGTTCAGCAGAGCAGCTTCCCAGGCAACAATATGGATAGGGGCAGCAGTCAGTGTGTTGATTGTGTTGCACTGTATTTTGGCGGCGGGATAGGGCAGGGAAGGGTATGTTTAAGCCATCTGTCTTTAGGTAAAAAATGTATTTCTTTCCATGTCTTCTCTCATGTATTACTTGCCATCTGAGCAAATTCTAATCAGAAACATCTAGAGGACAATGTAAGGTCTTAATACACATTTATCCAGAAAGGGAAGGGTTGCTGAGCAATTCAATAGCATTATGGAGACACTGTCTTATTATGACTACAGAAGCAGAAATCAAGCAAAATATAAAGAAAAAATCTTAATTTTACCAATGCAATGAGGTGAACTGTGTTGATGGGTTTCTGGATGATAAATACCTTTTTATTGTGATTAAAAACTATTATGAGAACGGTAATTTGAAAATGCAACCAAGGCACACTGCTTGGCCCCTTTTGTGAGGGGGCGATACTAACAATTACCCCCAACATTAAATTAACATCTATCCCCCCCTCCTTACACACCTTCCCCTCCATACACTCTTTTCCTCTCCCACTTACTGGTCTGCAACCTAACATTACAACCCGCTGGTCCACATACCAAACCCACCATTCACTCCCCTTGCCACTCTCAGGTGTAGAATAGATCATTCCCTCTATAACTGCACCCAAGACTTGTTCCCTTTTCTGACAACTCTTGTTCCTGCCCTGTTTAAAATAGAGTAGAACTGGTCACCTGTATCTTTGGTCTACTGTTTATTTGTTTAGGACACTATGGCAGCCCACACACTTACATATTACTGCAAATATGCAGAGAAGGATGACCTGTGTATCCAATGTTCCTATATTTCTTAAGCGCACTATACATCTTTATTGACCATGTCATGTGGATACAGGGCTCATTGATGAGTACAACTGCATTTCCAGTGCAATTGCGTCCAATTTGTCAAAACAAGCACGTGCAATCATGTATGTTTCAATTCTTGGGCTACAACCGCATCAAATTCCTCCCTTACAGCCACAATTATGGAGGGAAACCCTGCATTCTGGGAGAAAAAACATTGCGAATTCTGTGCAAAATTGCACACTTGTGTAATGACCCATTATGTGTTGTTTCTTATTATAATGATAAATACAGGTACAGAAATTAAGTTATAAATCAGATCTTTGAACTAGAATATAATATTGACTAGTGTAGAGAACCATATGTTCTTCCCTCATCCTCTGTTAAGTGTCTAAAATATCCACTGGGCTATATATATATATATATATATATATATATATATATATATATATATATATATATATATATATATATATATATATATATATATATATATATATATATATACACACACACACACATATATACATAAGTTATTTATCGCACCCCTTGTTCATGTACATAAATGTGTTGTTTTAACACATTTATTGGAGACATTTCATGATTTAGTTGTTCATCCTCCAGAAGTTGCAACTGAAGTGTGATATTTTTTTCTACCGGAGGAAATATGATCTCCGTATAAACTTATATCCATTCACTGGCTCGATGACTGAAATGTCTGAAATGACTGAAATAAAAATTGGTTCTACAGGTATGGGACCTGTTATCCAGAATGCTCGGGACCTGGGGCTTTCTGGGTAATCAATATTTCCGTCATTTGGATCTTCATACCTTAAGTCTACTAGAAAATCATGTAAACCTCAAATTAACCCAATAGGCTGGCTTTGCTTCCAATAAGGTTTAATTATATCCTAGTTGGGATCAAGTACAAGATACTGTTTTATTATTACAGAAAAAAGGAAATCTTTAAACATTTGGATTATTTGGATAAAATGGAGAATATGGGAGACGGCCTTTCCATAATTCAGAGCATTCTGGATAACGGGTTTCCGAATACCTGTATATATATATATATATATATATATATAACAAACAAGGGAAAGTTGTGCTCACCACTAGTTTTTAAAATCATTAGGCGGGGGTGCAATGAGGGTGTGACCACAAAATACATATAGACAAATACAAGAGTCCTCTGCACTCAACCCATTATCAATATATTTAAGACAGAGACATTTTGTGCATACTGCTACTGAAAAATGCCTTACCCTTTAAACAAAACAGGGATTGTTTGTCCATATATTGCAATATATTTAAGCTGGCCAACTACGTCAAAGTCATCCCATATCTGGCCAGTCCTATGCTCAATTTTCATTTGATTCATTAAGAATTCTATGGTTTCATTATACATTTTATAAAAGGGACGAATGCGTTTTACCTGCAACTTACTAGCTGCTTTCAAAGTAAAACTCCCAAACTTGGCTGCCCTTTTATTAGACACCAGTGGGATCACCTGACTATAGTTGGAGGGGGTATTTGTCTATATATATATATATATATATATATATATATATATATATATATATATATATATATATATATATATATATATATATATATATATATATATATATATATATATATATATATATATATAAACAAAACAAAGATAGTCAAAATATTCCCATTGTGATGAAAAAACAAAGTGCAGCTATTGTTACATCTGTGCCTACTTTGGGTGCTTTATAATTGAAAATCCATAGAACCATTGAAAGAATGATTGGACACCATTGTATCAGAAGCCTGAATTAAGAAGTACCCAGGGAAAAAAACCACAGAGTCTTGTTACTGAAAAATGTACTCTGTGATCTTGGGCTCGGAGTTGAAAGAAACAAAGGGCATCAAAAGAGCAGAGTTTATCACACTTGCCATTTGGGACTGTGCTAATCAGCGGAGAGAAACATAGGCACATTCATCTCCACGCCGACTTGCCGGTGAAATAATCTCTTCAACACCCACAGCTCTGATAAAAGGGACACTTTAGCCTAGTGCTGCTTTAAAAACCAGCCAATTCATGGAATAAAGCGCCGTTATATCTGTATGTTGCTGCATGGAATGGCCCCATCTGTTGTCATTTTTTTTTCATCTCGTACTTTCAACTTGTTTTTTTGTTTTGCTGCCTTTTCCCCACTGTTTACAAGGCTTTGCCATTGCTTTTCAACACTGTTATGCAGTTTTTTTTATGTTTATGCAATCACACAATCTGCCCCAAAAAAACATTTGTTTCTCTGTGTAACAAGTTACTTTATTAGACAGAAGGCCAGCGTGAAGGTAGACTATTCAATGTTTATGAATAAAGGTACATATGATGTTACTTTAAATAATAAATTAGTACAACGTAAGGGAATTGCTTAGTTTTTGTGTGAGCGGCACATTTATGATCTGTTTACATGCATTATGCCTGTGAATGAAAGTTGTTTTGCCTTATCTGAACTAATTCTTGATTTTGTTACAAAGATACAATTCTGATTCTGTAACTATTATAAGTGCTGTGTTGAGATTGACCACTAGAGGTACTCAGGGAATTCATTTTATAGACATCAGAAGCCATGCATTCATTCTTTCTATATAGTATAGCGATTTATTATCTGGAATGCTTGAACTGATTCTGTCACCAACGTAGATTCATGCAGTTCAGTTACCATAATACTAATAATAATACATGGATAACAGTGGTTATTGGCCAAACAGGGATGCTGTAGCTAGACTAGCATCGTGGCCAAAAATTGTGGCAGCACTATAGTCTTAGGGGGTTATTTATCAAAGCCTGATTTTATCTCAACATTTTCACAAACTCTGATCAAATCCGCTCAGGTTTTTTAAGCTTATTTATTATTACATTTTCCCAAAATTTGCTTTGCTGGAAAAAAAAATAAGATTTTCATGATTTTTTTTTAGATTTTTTTAAACCCAGTTTTCTTATGTTTTTCTTTTGCTTGAAAAACTGCGAAAACTTTGGGGTATAGCATGAAACCCAGCGCACATCAAAAAATCATTGGGACTACTCCCATTGACTTATATGCTACCTCAACAGGTCTGAGATGCCGGATTTTCTAATTCTGACTTTTACATCCTCTGGGTTTAATAAATTCTGAAAAATTTGTGATTTTTGAAAAGTTCGATTTTATAAAAAAAAAAAATCACAAATTTTTCGGGGTTCGGGGTTTAGTAAATAACCCCCTTAGTTTTAATTGATAGATGGCTTGCACAGCGGACCGTAGTTTAAAAATTCCTTTATTACAAAATCAAACATTAAAAATCAACTGGCGCGTTTCGTCCAGGTGGACGAAACACGCCGGTTGATGTTTAATGCTTGATTTGGAATACAGGATTTTTTAAACCACAGTCCGTGTGCGTGCCATTTATGAATTAATTCTATGACTTCTCCCCAGGCTACGGGTTCGGGGCATTGGCACCCAGAGCAACAAGAGAATCGGGTGAGTTACTACCTAATTTGAATTGTTCTTATGCTTCCTGAAATGTGCTTTTCTATTACATTCCCCCATCAACAGCTAGACCCGGGGTATGAACACCATGGTCGAAAAACCTTTGAAGTAAGTTAAAATTAATTCAGCTGAACCACACTTTATTTAGTCTTAGCCATGAATCGGACAAGGGCATTGTCTATGTGAGTATGCATCAACTGCCTAAATGCAGCATTAGCTGCACTGAAGTCTTAAATATTGACAATGAATTCTATAGCTTTTAATGACTATTCTAATTAAGAATGCATTTTATCAGATGGCATTTGCATGTCTGTAACACCAAAAGCTGCACCCAGGGCTTAGATGTGAATGTCCCTGGCATCTGCTTGGAAAAGCATCAATGACATTGCTTAATTCTGCAATAAAGTGAATATCCTGTGTTTGTTTAAGTAACAACCCTCTGGCACACAGAGAACTGAGCTCTTGCCAGAAATAAACAGTTACAGTAAGTCCCAGGTTCTTTGCACTGCACCCCACCAGGATCTGCAGTTAAGCAGCAAAGTATTTTACAAAAAACCCATAATTATAGTTGCTATTCATTCTCAGGAAAGCTTGTGGGTAATTTTCAGTCTGCTCAAAGAGACACCTCTTGTGATTGTTAGACATTAATATATTCAGCTTCAAATTAAATTGCATAACTGAATTAACACAACTGAATTGTTACTAACCTACAAGAGGAGATGCATAATTCTCCCTCCAGAATAACAAAAACTACTCCGCCTCCAACTGCCACACCTAACTTAATCAGATATTATGGGCCCCTAAATACAACCAGGACGTTGGGTAAAAATGAATACAGGGATCACCATACCTTAAGTCTGCTAAAAGTCATTTAAACATTTATTAAACCCAATAGGTCTGTTTTTGTAATCAATCTGGATTCATGCAGCCCAGTTACCATAAAGCACAAGCTACTGTTTTATTAGTACAAAGAAAAAAAATGTTTTTTTTTTTTTAAAAATTAGAATGATTAAAATGGAGTCTATGGAAGTTTTACTATAATTCAGAACTTTCTGGATAACCGGCTTCCAGGTATGGGATCCCATACATATACCTCCAATTGTTAAGATCAAAAAATCAAAGTACTCAGTATAATGGACATCAGTTTACACTTATCATCTGGGTCCAGGTTCACATGTCCCAGACTTTCAGCCAGGGGAGTTTACACTAGAATATATAGTTGCAGGCTGGCACCATTCCAAACCAAGAACAGGTATGGGATCTATTATCCAGAAACCCGTTATCCGAATTACGAAAGGCAATTTTATCCAAATATTTTTTTTTTAAATTATATCTTTTTTCTCTGTAATAATAAAACAGTACCTTGTACTTGATCCAAACTAAGATACAATGAATCCTTATTGGAAGCAAGCCCAGTCTAATGGGTTCGTTTAATGTTTTCTAGTAGACTTGAGGTATGAAGATCCAAATTACAGAAAGATCAGTTATCTGGAAAAGCCCAGGTCCAGAGCATTCTGCATAACAGGTCCTATACCTGTAGTAGTACCTAGGAGCCAATTGTTAAACCTATGTTTTCCTGCTATAACTAGCTACTTAGAATTATTGGCTGTAATCCATACTGCAGTAGAGATCTGGGAATAGTTTAATGCCTGGAGAGTAGCTGTATAGTACTATACATCATGTTGGAGGCTATAAGATTTGTTTACTCTCACCCAGTCTGTAGTGCCTGGAAAGTTGCTCCCTTGTGAGCACTGATACATAAGGCAGGTGCAAATATCTTTTTAGAATACTGACAGATTATGCTTTAGTTTTTGAGTTTTTGGGTCAATAGGAGCCTTTACGAACTTAAGTAAATGTAGGTTAGCTGTTCTGCATTTCCCCATCGTGTAGATGACTATACAGGGGGCTTATCTGGTGGTATAACAGGTAGTGATGGGCGAATCTGTGCCGTTTTGCTTTGTTGAAAAATTTGCAAATTTACAGCGAAACGGCGAAAAATTTGCGAAACGCATTGAAGACACTCAGCGTCAAAATAATTTTGACGCATGTCAATTTTGACTAAAGCGACAATTTCTATACGGGTGAATATTTGGTCCAAATGCATTAAAGTCAATGGGAATCCGCAACAATTTTTACTAATTTGACGCACGGAAATTTTTTGCCGGCGAGTTGTTGCCACAGTTTCGAGAATTCATTTGTTTGCAGCAGTATGTGGAAATCCTGCAAATTTGTGTCTGGCGAATTTATTCGCCCATCACTAATAACAAGAAGGTATTGTGCCACTAACCAGACAGGTTTTATAAACACCAAATAAAATGGGGCATCATTCAAAAACCACCCCAAGACACCCTAAATTTAACTTGTTAGGCTTTCTCCTAAGGAAAATCCCTGACGTTTTGAGATATTCATCAATATCCAATCACAATGATTACATTCAGGTAGGTGTTAGCTTAAACTGAAAGAGTTCGGAAGGAAGGAAAAAAATCCAGTAGCACACTGCAATTCTTGACAAAAGTGTTCTATGGTTTATTTAGGCAATGAACGTCCAAAAAAAAGGGCAATGTTTCCGGCCCCCTGGGCCCTTTATCAGGCCTCAGTCTTGATAAAGGACCCAGAGGAGCCTGAAACATTGTCCATTTTTTGTATGTACATGGGCTAAATAAAACATAGAACACTTTTTCACAATTTGCAGTGTGTTACTGGATTTTTTCAAGTCCAGTTACTCTAGACTTCTCACTACAAGACACATTATATCATGACCTAGAAGAAAGAAAGCCTTCATAGATACGCAAGAAATTCAAATAATTGTTTGTTCCAGTCAGTATTGCATTACTAAAGCAATATCCCTCAATCTAATTGTAAGCTTTTTCGAATGAATGTGCTGAAAACTGCTTTTTGCGATTCAGGGACGCTGTAAATTAAAGGCAAGATGCACAAGGAGATAGAGGCCTCTGCTTTCACTATTTTATGTGGGGAGGTACAAAAAGGCCTTTATCTAATCTGTTCAGTCATTAAAATAACTACTTTGCAATAACAGCATTACAAAGCATCAGTAGGTTTCAGAAGTGCAACTGTAGCAGTTCCGACCCTAAGAATTATTAATTATATAATTAATTACATCTCGCTGTTACAGTTTCTCTTGCATGAAGCATTTATACTGTAGTCTCAGCTAGAGACGCAGTTCCAGTTTGGTGATTCTGGAAAGCATGAGTCGCAATCTAACTGGAGTCCTGCTAGAGGAATATTTAGCAGGTGTATTTTTTGTATGTTTATATTGCAAATAGAAAGAGGAATACAGGTATGGGTCCTGTTATCAAGAATGCTCAGAACCTGGGGTTTTTCAGATAAAGGATCTTTCCATAATTTGGATCTGCATACATTAAGTCTGCTATAAAATCATTTAAACATTAAATAAACCCAATAGGCTGGTTGTGCGTCCAATAAGGATTAATTTTATCTTAGTTTGTATTAAATTCAAGGTACTGTTTTATTATTACAGAGTAAAAGAAAATAATATTTTAAAAAATTGGATTACTTGGATAAAATGGAGTTTATCGGAGACAGCCTTCCCATAATTCTGAGCTTTCTGGATAACTGGTTTCTGGATAAAGTATCCTTTACCTGTAGTTTGGACATATTTGTGAGTTTCTTTTGAAGATAAGCAGTAATCAGGAAAAGTCTTGTTTTAGCTAAATATCCCTTGGATGACTGATTGTTTATACCAAATCTAGTATACTAAACCAAAGGGCAGATTCATTAAGGTTTGAATGGTAAATTTGAATTAAAACTTTCAAAAAAAATTTGTGTCAAAAATCACAAATTCGAATTTAAAAGCACCAATTTGAATGTAAATTAGAACTAAAACCTGCCGAGTTTATTTACAAGTCAATGGCAGAGGTCAGTTGAATCATTTGAATGAGGAAAACTCGATTCAAATTAGATTCGAATTTTCGGGTCGGGACTATTCAATCGAATACTAGACATTCAAGTTTTTTCATAAACAACCTCGCATTCAAGTTGTGATTATGTTCAAATTTATTAGAGTAAAAGAAAAATTTCACATAAAATCGAAATTCGACCTTTGATACATAACCCCCCAAGTATTAGTTTACATGATGTAAACTAGTCCATAGCAAGTCATTCACATGATTTTTCTTTCAAGGGTGCCTTTTCCATCTCACTAATATCTTTATTTCCTTATTGTTTTGCGACCTCCACTTCGAAAAGGCAAGGTGAATGATCTCATATGAGACATGCAGCCAACTTCTGTAAATTGGCAGGCAGTGATACAGTGTGATCATTCATCTATGCAAGCTAAGCCACAAATGTTACTCATTTACTGTAACTAGATTTGGGAATACTAGCTTAGAAAAGTTAAGAGGGTACCCCACTTTAACTCTTCATTAACTCATATTTCTTCAAAGAGAGATGAATACTGTAGATAAATAGATGATAGATGGATAGATAGATAGATAGATAGATAGATAGATAGATAGATAGATAGATAGATGATAGATAGATAGATAGATAGATAGATAGATAGATAGATAGATAGATAATAGATAGATAGATAAATAGATAGATGATAGATAGATAGATAGATAGATAGATGATAGATAGATAGATAGATAGATAGATGATAGATAGATGATAGATAGATAGATAGATAGATAGATAGATAGATAGATAGATAGATAGATAGATAATAGATAGATAGATAGATAAATAGATAGATAGATAGATAGATAGATAGATAGATAGATAGATAGATGATAGATAGATAGATAGATAGATAGATAGATAGATAGATAGATAGATGATAGATAGATGATAGATAGATAGATAGATAGATAGATAGATAGATAATAGATAGATAGATAGATAAATAGATAGATAGATAGATAGATAATAGATAGATAGATAGATAAATAGATAGATGATAGATAGATAGATAGATAGATGATAGATAGATAGATAGATAGATGATAGATAGATAGATAGATAATAGATAGATAGATAGATAAATAGATAGATGATAGATAGATAGATAGATAGATAGATAGATAGATAGATAGATGATAGATAGATAGATGATAGATAGATAGATAGATAGATAGATAGATAGATAGATGATAGATAGATAGATGATAGATAGATAGATAGATAGATAGATAGATAGATAGATAGATAGATAGATAGATAGATAGATAGATAGATGATAGATAGATAGATGATAGATAGATAGATGATAGATAGATAGATAGATCAGCGGTTCGAAGTTACGCCAGTGATCTGAAATTTGCATACATCGCAAAATAGAAGTTTGAATGAACGTGTATGCTGCAGCAAATAAATAACACTACACAAGCCCAGGGAAACTTAATAAATGTGCCCACAGTATAGTTTAAGTGTCATATGTTAACAAAAGTAGGGGGGAAGGAGGGTACCCTAAAAAAAATTCCGATCCTTTTCAGCCTATCACCCTTTAAAAAGTAAAAAAAACACCAGCGTTTTTTTGGGACTTAGAAAAATGTTCATTTTTTTTTACATACTCCTATCAACTCTATTGCACTTCGCTTGGTCTGACCTGGCGAAGTAAACTGTGGCGAAAGAGGTAACGTTCAGAAAAATAAAAAACAAAATTTGCGTAGTTTTGCCCCTTCGCCAGAGTGCAACTTCGCCTGGCGTTAGGCTGCGAAGTTGCGCTACTCTACTTCGCTAGTAAATTTTAGCCAGGGACACTGACTGGTAAAATGGTGAAGTGGCAAAATTACATAGATAGATAGATAGATGATAGATAGATAGATAGATAGATGATAGATAGATAGATAGATAGATAGATGATAGATAGATAGATAGATAGATAGATAGATAGATGATAGATAGATAGATGATAGATAGATAGATAGATAGATAGATAGATAGATGAGAGAGAGAGAGAGAGAGAGAGAGATAGAGAGAGAGAGAGAGAGAGAGAGAGAGAGAGAGAGAGAGAGAGAGAGAGAGAGAGATGATAGATAAGAGAGTTTCATAGTTTCTAGCCATGCAGATCAGAATTGTGTAAAACCATGGTCCAGTAGAAGGTGGATAGAGAAATAGATGCAGGGGAAACAATCGATCTACGTAAAGCTTATGGGGGCATGTGCACCCAGACCAAATATTGCTACACGTCAGAAGGTTGACATCCCTTCAAATATCGTTGGCTGCCCAAAACATGCCTTGTATAAAGTATGTCCAAGCGCCGGTCAGGTCCTTATGGCAAAACCTGAACCACAGAAGATAAGGTTGCTTTATTTAGGACATAATAAAAACATAAATATGGTATATTTTAGGAAAAATCTCAATTTACCCCATAAAATAGGGGCAAACACTTTCTCAGTATAAACCATAGCAACATGTATTTATTACATTTATAGCTTGGCATCATAAAATATATATATATATAAGAAATAGAACGAAAACATAAATATGGTATATTTTAGGAAAAATCTCAATTTACCTCATAAAATAGGGGCAAACACTTTCTCAGTATAAACCATAGCAAAATGTATTTATTACATTTATAGCTTGGCATCATAAAAAATATATATATAAGAAATAGAACGAAAAAAAACAACCCAACAGCTGCTGCAAGTAATTGCACAGATATTGGCTGCCATTAATGAAAAATCTTCCAGATATTCAGCAGATGTTGCTTCCCTCTCTAATGATAAGAATGACTTTCATGTGCAGTTGTGTCTGTTGGTTGGAAAAACCTCATAATGCAAATTGATGTGCACTGGCTGTTGCCTATTTGAAATAATGTCTTATTATTATGAGAGGTAATCTTATGACATGTGAAAGTGATTGGATTGACTGATAACGAAGCTCTTATCCAAGGGGTGTTTTATTGTGATGAGCGAATTTTGCCTACTTTTTTTGACACCGGCGCAAATTCACAAACACTCTGGCGAATTTTCGTTGGCAATTTTGCAAGTTTATTCGCCGCCGGCGAATCGCGGGAATTCACAGCGAATTCGCGCCTGGTGAATAAATTCGCCAATCACTAGTGTTTTATCCATGGGATGTAAGGTATGGAATGAGGATCCCTGCAGCTCATCTATGGGGTCATTACCATGTAACTTTTGGATGTAGTCATACTATGTATCTCTTTAGTACCTGGTGCCCCATTGGCCGTGTATTCCTCCTCCTACTGTCTTTTGCTGACTGTCTACTGGCAAGCTGCATATTGGACTGTATCCTTAGAAACAGCATTGCTTTGCAGACCAAAGCCATATGATTTTATGTCCTTACTGCAGTCATTTTGGGTTATTGGCTTAGTGATTATCCACTACTCTACCTTTTCCGTTGCCTACATTTAGACAATGTATATCCAAAAAAAGGGCAATGTTTTGTGCCCACCCTGGGTCCTTTATCAATCCTCAGGCTTGATAAAGGGTCCAGGGGGGCCTGAAACATTATCCATCTTTTGTATGTACATGGGCTAAATAAAACGAAGAACACTTTTTCACATATTGCGATGTGCTTCTGGATTTTTTCCTATGTATCAGTTGACCCAACCTTTCTATTGCCTACAGCCAGATCAGGGGACAGAAACCAACAAAACACCTACTTCAGTTTCCAGAATTCAGCATGTTGTAATGGATGTTAAGTCTTTTGGACACTTTTGTGGTTTTGAACCATATAGAAGTTATTGCCATTTTTTTATTTCAGGGCTGTTTCACTGGCAGTTCAATTGTTACCTGGATATACAGTTGGCATCTACAATGAGACGACTCTCTGCATAAAGCTCACTCACTTTCCTCAAAAAGTGGTTGTATTGTAAGTGCCTCAGGTACATGTCAGGCTTGTTAGAGAACTTAATGTTTAGCAAATAGGAGACAGAGGGTTATGAGGGGTCACACCTGGTATGGCCGTTTATCTATTATTCAGACTGTGCAAAGATTGTGCAAAGAGCACAAACTCTTCATCATCAATCAATGCTTTATGATTTATGAACTGACCATCATGGTGCATTAGCAGATAAATTGTTCAAACCTGCCGGATTCAATAGCCATAGTACAGTGGGTGACCAATCGCGTACCAATAATCGTATTATTGGTATGCGCATGACAAGCTTCAGAAATCAATGCTATGCTAGAGGCTAGAGGCAGCTCCTTTCCCCCAACTGTCAACACATCTAAAAACCCAAGTGAATACAGAGATATATAAAGCGAAATATTGCGACTCAACCCTGAGTCCTCCCATTTAGCAGTTTAAGCCTTCTTGAACAACTAAAAACTTAACATTAAAGCAATTTGCAAAAGTGTTTAGAAGAGTACTCTGAACAAGTGTATTTTTTATTTGACTCTACGTCCCTTTTAACGTTTAACACCTAGACCACTCCAGGCTCAGCATCCCTTATGTATTATTTCTAGTATGGAATGCAGATGGGGTTCGGCATAGTATAAATATAAGATATTTTCCATGTATCAAAAGTATAATCTGCAAAAAGCAAACATCTCACATACAGTATAATACTTAGCTGCAGCGCCGAGACACAGAAAGGATTTAATTCGGAATTGAAACTTTATCCTTTGCAAAGATAGGTCTATGTAAAGGTCTGCTGAATTCCAAGAGCTCCCCTACCTCTTATGGATAATGTAAGGTGTTGAATTTCATTTCCAAACAGACCCTTAAAAGCAAAAGGTGACATTTCTGCCTCTGTTTTATGACATGCAGTTTTGTTGCTAAGCATCGTATATCCCACAGAACCCTACAAAGTCCTGTCTGCTGCTCTTGGAGGCTAAGATGCTTTATCATTCTGATAATCTCCCAGCAGGCTACAGAAAATTACTTCTAGCATTGCCATAACACCTTTAATTTTTCATGTTCAATGCATTTTTTTATTAGTCTTCGAAGAAGCTGCCAGGATCTCACTTTTTTACTCTAAATGTTTTAATATTACTCATTTTTACTACTACATTCTCGTTCCGCCGCAGTATATCAGCTGTCAATGGTCATTATTTCTAAGCCACAAGCACCTTGGTGTGATCTTTAAGTCGCCCTGTTACTGTGTATCAAGCTCTGACAACGTAACAGGCGGCGAAATCCGAAATACTTGTATACACTTGAAGGGTTTAACCCCTCATTTACCCACATATGCCTCTGGAACCCCCATTCGCTGAAACAAGCTGAAGATTTAATGTGCCGCAACTTTCAATGACATATTAAAAAAGATCAACCGGCTTTTGAACTTGAAACTTTTTTTTTTTCCTTATTCTTCCCCTGAGTTTCACAGACTGACAGAATAACAAATGACGTTAAAACTCAGAAGCCAAAGCTTCAAATAAATAAATTCACCACGGACATTTTGGAAGAGGAATGAATTCAGCGTGATAAATAAAGGAGATTTAAGTAGCGAGGTTTCTTTTAAAGGTGAAAGAAAGTGCAAAACTATGTAACGTCCATTTCTTTGTCTTCTAGAGAAATAATGATAAAAGAGTCCTTATTGTGTCAACTTTTAGATAAAATGACACAGTTAGAGCTTAGTCTATCAGATAATCTGTAGTTGCCTAATGAAAATCTGATAAATAAGAGTTGTATATTTATTATCCTGTTGATGTTTTTTGCCTGAGTTTTGAGTGCAGATTCCACCTTGCACATTCTAATTTTCTGGCACAAAGAAGTCAACAGAGATCATGGCCCAGTAGCAAGTTGTTATAGTCTGACATTATGGTTGAAATTGAAATTGCACAGATTGAAAAAGGCTACACAATGCAGCAGGAATAACTCATATGACCTGAGTCTTTTGGCATGAGGAACACACATATTGACTATTTACAGTGGTAAATAGTGATTTGACCATGGTGACCCTCCCTAAGACAACCATGGCAATCTAAATGCATCATGAACCTTATTTATAAGGTACAGGTCAAGAGCAAGACCACCAAGAAGACTACTAAAGCTAATGTTTTACTTTTTTGGGCCAGTTTGTGTCTTTTAGAGATTGATATACATATCCAGTGGCCCCCTGTAATTTTAGAGGTAGTTACAGGGTCCCCTCTGGCCAGGTCCGGACTGAGAATAAAAATAGGCCCTGGTATTTCAGGTACACAGAGGCCCAATCACCCCTCATAGAGACCCAAACAGTCCCCACCAGCCCACTAAATACTGACTTTCTATGGGACCTTATAGCAGCCCATCTAGCATTTGCCAGAACTCACAGATAGCCAGTCCGGGCCTGCCTCTGGCTTGTAGATGCAAAGTTGCTAACATGTATGAAATAAACTATAAAACTCAGCATCTGTATGCATCATTATCAGGGTGTTTGTGTTTAGACCACTGAAAGGAGCATTGTTTTCTGTTATACACAGATTCAGCAAGAAAACAAGGAAATCTATAGGCCGGATTCCAATGCAGCTATGAAATAAATCACATTCTGTATATATTTATACCAGACAATATAGGCTTTCTATTTCCCAGTGACCTCATGCTAAGTATCACTCCAGGTGTTAGGGGAATAGAGCTGACATATTCCTCACTTTCACTGCTTTAATGATGCCCAGAGCTTTCATTTTCTTTCGCACAATAACAATGGGAAACATGGCTTCCTTATGTACAACATAAAAACTAATAAAGTACCCAGCTGTTCTTCCCTTGGTGACTCGAGCTTCTTCCGTGTAAAGTAATGTCAGGTGGAGATGAATGGAAATGGGAAACACAACGGATTACTATTGCTTTGCTATTGATGCCTTTCCAGCTGCCTCTCATAGGACTCTATTAAAGCTCCAGTGTGGAATGGGCAAACTAGACACAACAACAACACACGTATTTACACACACACAAATATCCTGCATTCTTCCAGCAACCCACTATATGGTGTGTATTTCTACAACAATCTATAACAGTGATTTGTAATCTTTGAATATGGTGGCCAAGTAATGAAACACTTTGGAATTCATTATAAAAAGCTGATGTCCTCACTTAATCCCATGTGAAAAAGGTTAAAAAAGTGCAAAAAGATTGAAGCAAATAGAGTATTTAAATACAGCTCTATCTGCTGGCTGATGGTGGTATTGCTTGCAATCATAGAAAAAAAAAATTCTGACATACAACAAATACAAAAAAAATCACTTACCTAATTAAGTGTTTCCACAAGGATTGTAGGAGAGAAATAGAAAGAAAGAAAGAAAGAAAGAAAGAAAGAAAGAAAGAAAGAAAAAAAGAAAGAAAGAAAGAAAGAAAGAAAGAAAGAAAGAATATTAAATTATTTTCATATTATTTGGAAATTGTTTTTCAAATTAATTTACACATCGTCAGTGCAGCAATGTTTTTATGTTTTCAAAATCTGACAAACCCCATACGAGGGTCATTTATCAACACTCGGCAAATTAGCCAATGGTCAGTAACCCATAACAACCAATCAGATTTTGCATTCACTGTTATACTTGCAGCTGTCTTTAAAAAGCTAATCACTGATTGGCTGCTATGGGTAACTGCCCATGGGCAAATTTGCCCAGTGTTGATAATGAGCACCAACAGAACTTTGGTCATTCATAGGAATATCTGAGACACATGGCGTTGGCAATGAAAGAGATAAAGAGTTCTGAAACAAATTTGTAATCTTTACAGATTTGGCCAAATGTTTCAATTTTGCCAGGAGATGGCGCTCCTTCTGCAATTTTTAACCCTTTGAGTACAATAATACATATCAACATAATATCACTGTACTGTATTGTACTGTATGATGTGAGGAATCTTCTAACAATAACATCATTACATTTTTACTAATACAGGCATGGGATCTATTATCCAGAATGCTCAGGACCTGTGGTTTTCCAGATAATGGATCTTTCCATAATTTGGATCTTCATACCTTAAGTTTACTAGAAAATAATGTAAACATTAAATAAATCCAATAGGCTGGTTTTGCTTCCAATAAGGAATAATTATATCTTAACAGGGATCAAGTACAAGGTACTGGGCTATTATTACAGAGAAAAATTAAATCATTTTTAAAAATTTGGATTTTTTTGGATAAAATGTAGCTTTCTGGATAATGGGTTTCCGGATAACAGATCCCATACACATGAGGCAAAGTCCATTACAAAGAGACCATATTAGGCTATAGCTTGTGGCACATTCATAATATCATATTATAATACTTTCTTGCAGTTTAATCAACAGAGGTCTGAAAATGTACTTTTCTAGACAAATACATAATATAATTATGAATCAGTAATTAAAAACAGTGGCAGGGTTCCCTCTACTTATGAGAAGGCAAGTAGAGACCTCAATTCTGGGATGGCAGTGGGTGTGATTTACTTAGACTTTGCTAAAGCATTCGATACAGTGCCACACAGAAGGTTACTGGTTAAATTAAGGAATGTTGGCCTGGAACATAGTATTTGTACCTGGATAGAGAACTGGCTGAAAGATAGACTACAAAGAGTGGTGGTAAATGGAACATTTTCTAATTGGACCAGTGTTGTTAGTGGAGTACCGCAGGGCTCTGTACTAGGTCCCTTGCTTTTCAGCTTGTTTATTAATGACCTGGAGGTGGGCATTGAAAGTACTGTTTCTATTTTTGCAGATGATACTAAATTGTGCAGAACTATAGGTTCCATGCAGGATGCTGCCTGACTGGGCAGCAAACTGGAAAATGAGGTTCAATGTTGATAAATGCAGGTTATGCACTTTGGCAAAAATAATATAAATGCAAGTTATACACTAAATGGCAGTGTGTTGGGAGTCTCCTTAAATGAGAAGGATCTTGGGGTTTTTGTTGTCTAATTCTGGACAGTGTTATTCTGTGGCTACTAACGTAAATAAAGTTCTGTCTTGCATAAAAAAGGGCATCAACTCAAGTGATGATGAAAACATAATTATGCCTCTTTATAGGTCCCTGGTGAGGCCTCATCTGGAGTATGCAGTGCAGTTTTGGACTCCAGTCCTTAAGAGAGATATAAATGAGCTGGAGAGAGTGCAGAGACTAAGTGCAACTAAACTGGTTAGAGGGATGAAAGACTTAAATTATGAGGGCAGACTGTCAAGGTTGGGGTTGTTTTCTCTGGAAAAAAGGCACTTGCGAGTGGACATGATTACACTTTACAAGTACATTAGAGGACATTATAGACAAATAGCAGGGGACCTTTTTACCCATAAAGTGGATCACCGTACCAGAGGCCACCCCTTTAGACTAGAAGAAAAGAACTTTCAATTGAAGCAACGTAGGGGGTTCTTCACAGTCCGGACAGTGAGGTTGTGGAATGCACTGCCGGGTGATCATGTGATGCTGATTCAGTTAATGCCTTTAAGAATGACTTGGATGATTTTTTGGACAGACATAATATCAAAGGCTATTGTGATACTAAACTCTATAGTTAGTTTAGGTATGGTATATAGAATTTAATTAAAAATAGGGAGGGGTGTATGTATGGATGCTGGGTTTTCATTTGGAGGGGTTGAACTTGATGGACTTTGTCTTTTTTCAACCCATTTTAACTATGTAACTATGTAACACGCTGAGAAACCACCAGCCCCGGGGTTTTGTTTCTCAGTCCCAGGGAAAGAAGTGGCCCTAGAAATCTCATTCATGGCAAAGTACATACAATAAAGCGCCGGCGTTATACAATCATAAAAGGTGACTGGTTCTCACACTGGGAGGGCTCACCTCCTGCTCCCAACATGTCATGACAGTTGTATGAACTCTTGCTTTTTGACATTCATAGCTATTAACCCCAAAAGTTTTGCTCATCCCCTTCCTGAATAGGCTCGGGCAATTTTTATTCATGAGTCACTTCAGCTCATAAAGCTCACTGGAGCATTGCAAGGACATTGGGATTGGGCTTCAGCTAATACCTGCTGATTTACTGTGTAATACAATCTGTCTGATTTGCTGGAAAACACTGTACCATAAAAAGAAGTTCAGTATTGTTCTACTACAATCCAGCTATGTAATAACTGTATGTGCCCTTTAAATGCCACAATGCCAGCATTATGGTACTCATTCAGTCTAGACAATCCAAGCTGAGACTTGAGATTTTCTTACTAAAAAAAAATAAAGAAATAATTCCAAATGAATGTCTTCTTTTCTCATACATTCTTATGTATATACAGTAAACAAAAGAAACCCCAACATTTCTTTTAAATGGCCTTACAGTGACCTACTTTATAGTTGTATTTAAATAGGAAATTAGCATTTGATATTTGTGCATAGATTTTAGCATACATGGAGTTTTTCCTTTCTGCACGGATGGCAGGTGTCGTCATTCTTATTTCTCCTAAATATGTCTTGTTCTGTAGATGTCTATAAACAATCCTGAAATACAGCTGCACATGTCCAGGCATAAAAGAAGTGAAATGAAATTAAATAAAATAAAATGCTCAAAATTTATGTAGCAGGACATATCCTCAGATTTTAATATAACTAAAGGATATACTGACTAGAATACCCGGGACCTGTGGTTCTCCAGATAAGTGTTTTTTTCATTATTTGAATCGCCTTACTTTAAACTTTACAAACCCAAAAGAATTGTTTTGCTAGCAGCATTGATTTATGAAGCTTAGAAAACATGAAGTGCATTGTACCTTATTAATACAAAGGATTGTTTGCTTAAATACAGAGTATTTCAGTTGGCTTGGATCAAGAAGACTACATAAGTTGCAGGTTGCTATCAGTTCTAATTTTTGGTAATGTGCCAGCTGCATAGCTAAGAGACTTTACAGTCCACAAATGTCCTTGCTGGTGAACCCAAAAAGTGTGGATGCAAGACTTACAACCCATATCCACCCTTCAACAGTGACATCTTCTTTCATTATATGAAGTCAATTAGAGGGGTACGGTTGGATACAGGTTGGGTAGGTGTGGGTTATGGTTGGCATCAATGATTCCTGTGATAAAGGATTTTCATACAATATATCACATACTGGAATACAGGGGAAATTCAGCCACATATCAATACAACGTAGGGCCTTAAAAATTCATACAGACCATTTGGCCAGGTTATACATTGGTTGGGAAGGATGGGTCATCACTGATTCTTATGATAATAGGTTTATAGCTAATAGATCTCATTAGTGATGGTCGAATTTGTTCAGTTTTCCAGCGGAATATGCGAAACGGCGACAAATTTATGAAACGTAAAAAAGTCCTAATAATGTTGACATGCAACGGTTTTGACGCAACCGACTTTTCCGGCACGTGTCCAAAATATTTTGATGCCACCGAATTTTTGAAGGTGATTGAAGGTGTCCTAATCTTTTGGAAAAACATAACGACTTTTTTAGTAAGAAGTTTTCTAACATGTACTGCGCATTGGCACAAACTATAAAATTCGCAAACGGTCTTCCACTGTCTGAAGTGGTCGCTAAACAGTTTCCAGGTGTGCAAAAGCTATAATCAATGCACGCAAAGCATAATTTGTTTGCGCAAAAGAATCATTTTTCGTATTCGAATAGTTTTTCTGTTACCGACAAAGGTTTTGGAAGCTAAAAGGGAACCTCAATATTGTTCAGTGTCCAAGGTTAAAGTAAATATCTACTTTGCCTACAAAATACCATTTTTATTCCTGGCTTGGCTTTGAATTGGGTTTTGTATTTATTTACAAGGAAAAAAAATCTGCCTTGTTTATAGAGAATCACATGTCTGGTATTCTTGGATTTAGGTCCCTCAAAGAAAATGTTCTCTGCCAAGAGAAATGATTTATCTGTTCTATATTTGATAGAGAAGTGTTTCACCTTTTTTAATGAAGTAAAAAAAAGCCACATCCTGTAAAATGCCTAGTCTTATTGTTCTCCTCCTTCCAACTGTACATGTCCTCAAAATGTCATTAGCAATATAATGTAAAAGGCTTCACATCAAGCCATTAAAGTGTATCCCCAAGGCAGCAGAGTGTAAACTGAAATTGCTTCTCTACCTTAAATGTTATTTACCCTCATATGCAAAATGTGCAGCCAGTATTCACTTTTATCTCTTTAACAATTAGCGACAAAAGGGATTTGTTAAGCTAATATTCTCCACGGTTACATGGAAAATGAAGGCAATGCCTTTAATATATTGGTTTTTATTTTCTGCCATGAATCCTCCATCTCTCATTGGATGGCTCCAATCCATAATGCCCATGGGTTTATTCACCTGACAGTTTTGACTGCAGAGGCTAATATGATGGGATGGACAGCTTGTTTTCGGAAACTGAAGGAGACAGACTGCATGATATACACATACATCTCTATAATGCCTTTTGTGAAGACAGTATTGATCTGTAATAGCATTACAGCAAAAGGCATGGCACTTCAGTCATTCCAGTATGAACTCACATTTTAGGATGATACTATTAAGGGACAATTTGTCTGCTGTCATGTTAGAAATGCTAAGTGCTTCTTGAAATAAAATATGAAAAAAATGATCATGGCTAATAGGGAAATACACTAAGATTAATACATATTCATACTGTAGATTGTAAGCCCATGGGAGCAGTGTTCTGAAATTGTGAAGTCTTTTTTTTTTTCTTTGTTCTTTACTCTGTACTATAATATAATTTTCAGTTTATATAGTGTCAACACATAACTTTACAGAAATTATACATCATATTCACACACACTAGGGTCAATTTCACCAGAAACCAATTAACCCATCTGTATATTTTTGGAAACTGGAGAAGTTAAACTGTCAATATCAGTAACTAGTGATGATCGAAACTGCCCTATTTCCATTTTCTAAAAATCAGTGGGTGTATTTTTCTTGCATGTTTACTTTCATCAAATGATATGAAGTCCATAGGCATTTTTTCTTGCATTTGAGTCAACAGGAGTTTTTCCTTTGCATTTTTTTCTTGTGCCCAAATGCATTGGAGACAATGGACGTTTTTTCTTGTGTTTGTACTTGCATTTGTTTCCCACAGCAAAATTTTTCCCTGCCAGATTCTAGTGCAGACTCTGGTGAAATATCTGCAACTTCCAAAAACCAAAAATTTTGCAGCAAAACTATATCAGGTAAGAAAATGCACTCATCAATATTGATAACCAATATCATACAAAAAGGTAGCAAAATGTAAGCTATGATGTTTATAGCTATAATAAAAACATTTTTAGGTTAAAAAAAGTGTAAAACAATGGAGAACTACAAGCGCCTCCATTTCAGATGATATAGTCAGTATCATTATGCTCTACCTGTCTTCCATTCTCACTAAGAAAAAATCTCTATAAACCTACTTTGAACATATAAATTAATTTCTAATAATGACCATATCCCATAACAGTTACAACTTATCAGCTAATGTAATGTAGAAAACCGAATAAATGTTTAACTGGCTATTGGTCTGTGTTATTATCATAAAGGCTCATATTATTTTCAATGCATTAGGGAGCATATTCCATGGATATGTTGAGAAGAAGACTTTTTTTTTTTCAAAGTATAATCTTGATGTTATGTTGCATTTTAACAAATTTCAAAGTAGATTTGTTTACATATTCAATGTTTCATTTAAGAATTTAGATGCAAATTAAGTAAAATATTTACACTCACTTTGAGGTCTTGCAATCTGCATTCAATTTTGACTGCAATCTATTATTCATGGGATATGGATTCTTGGTGGGGGGAAACACTGTACTGTGCCTTGGTGAGGCATTTTTTTCATTGTGCTGGGGCCAATTGTTTGATGTTTTCAGTGGTAAAATATAGACTAGAAATATCAAAAGTCTTTATTTTTTTTCACCAAGATCCTGTCAAAGGCACAGCAACATTAATCAATGACATTGCGAACCTATGAAATGTGTCTGTCTCCTATTGATCTGTTCTACTCTTTGGGGAATTAAACATAACTAAATAAATAAATCAGCCAAAAAGCCATAACTGAAGACCCAGAATTAAAATTTTAGTGGAGAAAAAGTGCTAAGATCTGAAAAAAATTATGAATAATGGGGAATTTTAAGATTAGTAACTAAAATCAACATAGTCTAGAAAAATAAAGAAAAATAAAATATTTTAAAAAGGCAATCGACAATCTGATTCAATGGCAGCATTAACTGAGATATCAAGAGATTAATGATAGAGGCTGAGACAAATGCCATACAGTGATTTCATCACAATATTTAAGGACATTTCGAAAGAATCCATTTTTTTTAATTGAGACCAACAGAAAAGTCAAAGTAATCAATATCAAGGTTTTCCAGAACTGTTGTGTAGACCTTGAGCTATGGTTGTTCTTACTGACCATAAACGAATAAATGTTCTAGTCATTTCCACCAAAACTCCACCTATTGAATGTGGGTCCAAAACATGGCATGTTTCAATTTCAGCCCAAAATTGCATTATGTGCAGTCGTGTACAAGTTGCACCTGGGTCAGTCAAAATGTTCATCACCTAGGTGGGTCATGAATGTATGATTTTGTGCCCCTCTATTGCATGTGATATTATAAGCGTAATAAATTATCATGCAAAGGGGCCCCATACTTTGCATTTGCAATATTAGCTATAAAATACAAGGCCGCCTTGCACCTATGTATGTCCAACCTCGAACCACCATTCACATTAATACACTTCACAGATGCACAAGGCACAAGAAAACCTATGTGAAATCATTAAATGCATAACTTACAGTGTAAAATGCGGCAAATCTGCTGAGTCAGTGCAAATTTAAGCTGTGTTCAATACATGACATTCTCTTTCATTCAAAATCAACTCTAGTTTTCTCCAGGCAAAATTGCTTAATGTATCTGCAACACTATATGGGACATTATTTGAAGGAGGTTACTATTGTTGCATGACAATACACCCTAAATTCACTCCCCTAGATCTGTATGTCACAGAACCTATTTCTATCTTGGTACAGTTTACCCATTTGTCTACTGAACAAGTATTTGTATGTAGGCCAGTTAGTTTCTCAGCCTGCCCCTCTTGGAATTAACAGGAAAAATGTAAGGGTGCTTCTTTATTAACCTTGCTATCCACATAATAATTAACCCTGTCTTTAGTCTAAAAACTATAGTTCTCAATATATGACATATATGATATATTTGATAAATTGTTGGAAGCATCTACGTACTTTGAGGGCCATTTGTATGACTTCATTTTTGGTCTTCAAAAAACCTATAGTTTGGTTTTAAACCACATAACTATGTGGTTTAAAACCAAACTATAGGTTTTTTGAAGACCAAAAATGTATTATTTAAAAACAAATAATATATGTGTCCTGAATACTGAACTTCTCGAAAATGGCTGAAATTTTCAAAACAGACATTCTATGGCATCTGTCGCAATACAGGTGTTACTGTGTAGAATTGTGATATAAATACAGTCTAGCATATAGGTGAAGATCAGGGCAAAGGGCACACTACAGCTGACATAACCAGGGTACTCCCCTGTGCCCTTCAACCAGTCCTAATCCTCATGAGAAATGTTCAGGTATACATCTTCCATCTGTGCAACTGGCATATACATGTTATATCTACAACCATCAGATGGATTTTGATTGAAATTTGTAGGCTTTAGCCATAAGATTTCAATTCTAATTTGATATTGACATTTATTTAGACATTAAAACTCTTGAGTTTCAGGGATTCAGTGCCAACTGAAGCGATTATTTAGAGCTGGAAAACTGTAAATGTCCCTTAAAAATATAACTAATAATTACAATGGTGCCACTGCATGAATAAATGTGATGCATGGCTGAAGGACGAGATGCCAGAAGCATAAGGCAAGGGGAATGCGATTGGAATTAACTTGTCTGGGTCCCTGAAGAGGTAGCTGAACTGTTTGAAGCTGCACACTTAGAAGGATTATCTCATTCAATCTGCCCTAATCACAACTAAATGCTTACAACTGCTCCACACTGAGACTGAACTTGAAAATGAAAAAAAAAAAATCCCTGAAATCCAATAGACAATGAACATATGTCCATGAAAACACTGGCTATCCTGACCTGTCCAGGTCACTGAATTATTTATTTAGTGTATTTGTTCCTGGGTAATTAGAAAGCATGAATTTTTTATAGTAATGGAATTGCATGTGCATAAACTAATTTCCTGATCGTCTTATCTTGTGCATTGATCATTACACCTGCCTTTTAACATTCTCATTGCCTTAACGTAACTTCTAAGTCTAAGAACTGTTCTATCATGGAAAGTCACAATTATATACTTTTAAATGTTAGTATATCAATGGCAAAAACAAAACATAACAGAACAAATTATTTCCTACAAACTAAATTCTATAAAAACAGATAATTTTTTCCTCTGATTAAGACCCTTCCCTGAGTTTTTACATCGGCACAGAAGAGACGGACTGTAGCCCAGTTATATGAAGAGTTGATTTGTTCCCTTGTCAGTGTAGGCAACTAAGATCGGGCAACCATCTGATTTCTGCTTTATGGACATCAATAGATGCAAGCTTTCCTATGATTTAGAGATTTTTATGCTGACATAAGTTGCCTGCGTGACAGCTCTAAGATATGAAATAACAAGCCTTCAATGTCAGCTCTCCTAAATCATGCCCCAAAAGCCCCCTTGGCACCAAACTATGGCAGCTTGTTACTGCAAAGTAAATGTCAGTCCAGCAAATTCCCTAGTATTGCCAAATTCTTCTCATCTACAAACTATCATCAAAGTCAGAGTCAAACCATGGCCTAAATTCTGCAGTGAAAGGTATGATAATTTTTTTTTCCAATTGCTGACATCTAGGAGTCATCGGACATTTTACCTAGAGACCACTGAAGCTATTCATTTTATTCCATCTATTTCTCCATTCACCACTCAGCCTGGGATACCTATGTACCTATTTTAGAACCAAGTCAATGTATGGGGATTTACCGCTTGATTTGGGTCATGGGACAGACTGATAGGTAGACATCACAACCCATTCCCCTTCAGCGTATACACAGAAAAACTGGTTAACTAATAGAAACAAAATAGAAAGGGGGGATCTGCAAAGCCCCCCATTCCCCGCAGGAATACTGTCCAATACATACTGATGGGCATCATTAAAAGGAGTGCTAATGCCAAAAAAGTTAATTTTCTTTATCTGAGTGGGCATAATATAGGTTAATTTACAATATCCCCTGATAAAGCACTGCATATCTTGTTGGCCCTATATAAATACAAGATGATGATGATGATACAAGTGCTAGAGCACTAAATCCCACCCCTTAGAGCTCAATTACAGAGTACTATGTGGCAGGCAATATGTGTGCAGCCTGCTCCTTTCAGCTATATACCTTCCCCAGCCTGATCTTCATGAATACAGCAATGCCAAAATGCAGGCAGCAATGTATTCATTATGGAGGTGCAGGTCCTTGCTTTCCATTCTGAAGCCCAAAGACTGTGACTATTGGCACTCACCATGGAGCAAGGGGCACTCTGTCCCACAGTTTGTTAATGACCCCCACTCTATATGTTGATTTATTTTTGAAACAGAAGCCTGTTCTTTTTGCATTGATATCATAACATTTTTACCTGAACAAAGCCCCCACCCTAACTGAGAATGCTTTATATATATTCATGAGCCCCCTCCAAAAGTAAAACAGCGATTTTAAAAATGAAAATGCAAAACTTTCGCAAATAGCTGCAGATGAGATAAACATTACTTCTAAAAGCATTTAGGTTTTTTTTTTGTACATAATATGTAGTGCTTTTAAAAGCATTCTGTTATTAGAATAAAGCATTTTTGCCTATGCCTAAAAGATGCCGCAATATAATTTGAAGTTGGAATGTGTGTAATGTAACATCATTTTAGAAACATCTATATTTGTATTTTGCAAAGTGTATTTCCTGGTACACTCAGGATCAGAGCACTTGTCTCACTACCAAGAAGGACCAGTTACCCTTTAGCTGAAAGCTTTACTGTAGCTATGAGACTGGAAGGCAAAAACCAGACGTGTAGTATGCAAAGTGCAATATTGACAATTCTTTTACCCATAATGCAGTGTTTCTCCTTTAAATCCCACATAATTGTGGCCTCCCCATTCAGCTATCACTGCTGAAAGCAGTAAATTTAGGATTGGACACACAGAGACAGAAGGACCTCACTAGTCCATGTGCATTCAATAGGTTCAGCGTTGAACTGGGCTGTCGGGGCACTGGGAGAAAACCTTGGCGCCTTACACCTGCTTGGCATTCGCTTGCAGGTAGATCTGATTATGGGCATCGCAGCAATGACGTTAGTGCTGCAACTCATAGGTACAAGTTGGGGAGGAGGGAGGTGTGCAGCTTGGGGAGGGTGCAGTGGGGCCTCTGTGGCTGGGGTGGAGGGTCCATGAGGTGTCAGTCCCGGTAGGGCCCAGACATCCCAGTCTAATGCTGAATAGCTTTAAGTTTCATAATTAATAAGAAGTGATTTATGAGTAATTATTAAGTGGAGCCCTCTTTCTTTAATTATGTCATTGTAGTTTTTAAGCCATCACAAGAACATTATTGTCTCTATCATTTCCATAGCTGAGAATATTCTATTCCAGTGCAAAGCTGCAAGAAATAAAGTCAGTTTAAGAAAGGTTCTTAATTTTAAAATGGCAAATCCACATTCTCTGGCTGATTTCTATTAAGCTGTGCAGATGTGGAAATCAGGTACTTACATGTGTTGTGTGAAAAGCATTATAAGTAACTACAGCAATTTATGTCTCTCTGGGGGATAGAAGGCATGAGAATCCAGTATTTGAATGGAAAAAAGAAAGAAAGCATAAGACAAAGATAGAGTGAGTGGAGAAATGCCCTAGTGCAATTCTGCTTCAACACCATCTGTCACAATCATGGCAGTTCCCGAGGGAGCAAGTACAGAAAGGCCACTGCGACTAATGAACATAGGAAGAAAACGGTGGAGTTTTATATCAAGGTTCTGTATTAAATGCTATAACATATAAGGCTAGAAAGGCTTTATCAACATGAATGGGATAAAGGTCTCTCCCTCTTTGCTGAACAATTGGTCCCACTGGTGGTTCTCAACATGGAATTCTATATGAACAATTAGAAACTCAAATGCATTGTTGTGATACTGAAAAACAGAAACAGAAACAGATTCTAAAGCTGGTTCACTTACTGCTTGTGTTACATTGGATCTTACAGTCATCATTATCTTCTACAAGAGTATTGCTGATCTAAAGTTAATCGCACTCTTATTAAGAACATTGCCATGAGAGTTAAACATAATACTAATGTGATATATATATAATGGACCTTTTCAAAATGTATATCTTTATGCCTTCAGTCTACTAGAAATTAAACTAATTAAAAATTAAATAAATTCTCCGATAAGGACAAATTTTACGTTTAATTGGATCAAGTAGAATGCACTGTTGTACTGTCTTATTATTACATGGACCTTTCGGACCTTTCTGTATAACTGATATCCGGATAATTGATCCTTTACCTGTACATGATAAACAGGGCAACATAAGTAAATAGCTCCCATCAAGATTAGCTAAATGCTCTCATAAGCAGACATGCACTATGACTATCCTGGCCAAAGGACAGTCATGAGAAGCTCATTTGTATGTGCTGGTTTTACCTCTCTATGCCAACACAGAGTATTAAACTTGTTTTTAATCATTTCATGCTGTTGAGAAATTAACCCCGCTCTATTAGAGTCATTTGCAACCGCATGTGAACTGTACAAAGTGCCAAGTCGCCGTGTTTTTTTACCCACAATACAGCAATTTTTTGGATAATCCCAGCATAATTGTTGCCGCATAGGGATGTAGCGAACTGTTCGCCGGCGAACTAGTTCGCGCGAACTTCGACTGTTCGCGTCCGCCGCAAGTTCGCGAACGTCGCGCGACGTTCGCCAATAGGCGTTCGCGTCAAAATCGTTCGTCCATTCGACCATTCGATCGCTAAAATCGAACGATTTTCGTTCGAATCGAACGATCGAAGCCATTGGATTGAATGAAATCATTCGATCGAATGGCTTCGATCGTTCGATTCGAATGAAAATCGTTCGATCGAACGATTAAAATCCTTCGACCGTTCGAATCTAACGATTTTCGGATGTTCGAAGTTCGCAAACTGTTCGCGAACTGTTCGCATTTTTTGCCGGTGTTCGCGAACGGCATTCGCGAACACATACTCGGCAGTTCGCTACTTCCCTATTGCCGCATTTGTGTCTAGTTCATCAAAACAAATGCAACTGCCCAATGGCAGTGGCGTAAAATGAATCAGAAGGGAGTGGCTGGTATGGGGTATTCTGACAGAGGGAGTACACTGCCTTGTGTTATGGTTTAATACAATTTGATATAATGCTGTTTGTTGTGATTATTTTGCATTAATAAACGCTTGAAGTGAGCTACATTGCTTATCATTTATTCGTTCCATATTATATGTTATTGGACCATATACTAAGGGGCTCACACGGTGACTATCCAATTTTTGTTTGTTTGATCAGATCAAATTGTGGCCAACATTTTCCGAGAGTTACATCCCTTCCAGCACTCTTTATTAACATTTTGTTGGCTTTGTGATTCTTTGGAGTAAAGTCTGTTCCATCTATTGATGCAGGCTGTTGGCGGAACACTGGAATTACAGCCATGTTTTCTTCCATCAAAAGGCATATTTTGATTCAGCAAAAGGTGCCATGGTGCTTGGGTCACCTATACGAAAGTGCAAGGGACTATAGTACCCTTAATAAATAATGTCATGTGCAGTAATTGCATCAATTTAAGCCCAACTGCACTTGCAGGTATCATAAATGATGCTTTATATTTTCAATGAATTTTTACATGGGTTCTGAAACCTAATTTTTCATTATTTCCAGTCTATTTATGGCATGTTAGTCAACCTTTAAGCCTCCTAAACGCTAAACACTGCCATGTTGTGCATAGCTTTGCAGAAAGCGGATACTGTTCCCAGTTACTGTCTGCAGTAGGTGACCCAGTATGCCCTGCTATTGAACATGAAGTAAAGTCACAATCACCTTGAGTACCTTGAGGAACACAATATGCAGAGAATATGCAGTAAATCTTGACCAGTCTAGACCTCAGCCCCCATGACCACAGTCCAAAAACCTACCTATGTATTATCCATTCCTGCTTACAAGCTTCCTATGTGCAGAGCATGGATTTCCTTCATCTGAATTACATTTCCTGGACAAAAGATTAATAAATGCTACATAAATAGTGTTCTTTTGTTTTGACTCTGCTTTATGTGCACATATAACTTGGTGAGACAGAAACGCTACACATTCTGATATTATCTAGTTAATGATGTCGACATTATTTTACAGACACAAAAGAAGAGAACATAAAATAATAAATTGCAATCATGTTCCCTGGACTGAATATCTTAGAATAATGGAGGCAGAGCTGACATGGAAATAATGGTAATCATAATTACATTTATTATCATGAATGCACAAAGAAGAGCAAAGCCACCATTTTCGTGACTCAGTGGAGTTGAGCGGAGATTTTACACGTGGCAATTTCCAGTTAAAATGTCTTCTAGATTTTATCATAAAGGCGAAAAAGTTAAATAGGGCACATTATGTTAAAATGTCGTGCTGCTTCAGGACCCAACTTAGCAGTGCTTTAGCCACATAGCCCTTTCCTTAATAGAAAATAACCGGCAAGTGAACCATGGAAGTTTTCATTTCACTCTCATAACTGATATGAAGGGAATACACTTCCAATTATTTCTGTTTCCCATATCCACTGTTTAAAAGCAATACAAATGACATTTCTGCCCATAGAGAGCTGAAGTGTTGAAACACAACTGCATAATGCTCATCAAAAGCTATGTCATTACAAGAATATATTTCTCTTTTATTCCATATACTGTACAAAAGTTGAAATGGCACTAACATATATTCGGCTCAATATCTTTTACATTCTTGTCTTCCGGTCTGCATCAGGCAAAATCATTGCTTCCTGGGTTTACACTAGAAAGTATGTGTTGCAATTATTTCAGAATTTGGTGAATTTTTTGTCATTTCACAAATTTTTGGCAAAGCAAAACATTTAGGCAAGAAAGCAAATTATTATTCACATATTCCTTGTTACAGCATGTGATATGAAACAATAGTTCTTTTGGTTCCATGAGACTTACATGGCAGATAATACAGAATTATCATGCGTCTCAGTTAATGCAAGCATCTGGGTTTAATGAACCAAACAATGAAATTCTTTCTTTAGCAAAACCTGAGTTAGAAATTGCAAACTGGACAATTTTTGTGCATGACTCCCAGTGCCTAAGTAAGAACATCAAAGATGATTAGGTTTAAACATATACATGCCATTGCTCACCGTCTATGCTAGACAAGTGTAATGGGGCATCAAATAAGTGGCTGATAAGGAAACCTTAAAACTGAAAAGAATATATGTACTAATGCCATAGTCACTATCTCTTGTATTGCTAATTACTTTGGCTGACCATATTCAAGTTTTAGTTTCTAAGATTAGATATTCTACACATTAACGTAAAGGCAAATTACTGCTTTAAAGGAGAAGGAAAGGTTAAAACTAAGTAAGCCTTATCAGAAAGGTCCATCTAAATATACCAGTAAACCCCCAAAGTAGTGCTGCTTCGAGTCAAAAGAAACACTGCATTTCTTTCCTTCTATTGTGTACACATGGGCTTCTGTATCAGACTTCCTGCCTTCAGCTTAAACCTCATTGCCCTGGGCAAGAGCATGCTCAGTTTGCTCCTCTCCCCCCCCCCCCTGCTGTAATCTGAGCCCAGGGCAGGGAGAGACTCAGGCAGGAAGTGATGTCACACCACGTTAATACTGCAGCTCCTATCCTAAACAGAGTTTCTAGAGCTTTTTACTCAGGTATGGTAAAGCATTCTACAGAATAAATATAGCATTCTAGCTTGCACTAATGCAGCTAATCTATTGGCAATAAAATGCCTCCGTAGCTTTCCTTCTCCTTTAAGTCAGGAGGTTTTAAACATTTTGGGTTCAAGCATCCTTTGAAGTATACTATTTGTTTAATACCCCCATAAGTCAGAAAGAGTTTATAAACACATGCATGCACACATAATTTTACCAAAGCCTGGGCTCCACCATCTAGTTATTTCCCAAACCCAGTCAATCTGACCTGGATTTTAAGCATGTTAAAATATTCAAGTATTTATACAAAAACAAGATTTTAGAAAATAGTGATACAATTCATTTCTATATTAAATACTGTCATTTTATCACACAGTATAGTTTTTATGTTTTTAGAATGGTGCAACTCTTGTTAAGGTGTGAAATGGCTGCTTCAAGAAATAATAATAATACATTTGTCTGACAATTATACATGCTTCTACAAGTTGTACCATGTTGTTCCTGTATGTTAAATGTAGTCGTAACAGATCTTTAATGGACTGAAAGGAATTAAGTATTCTTGCAAATTATTGATGACCTGCTACCTTATGAGTGCTAAAGTGAAGAGAAGCTAAAAGTGTATAATGAGGGGTCACGAAGCTCATCAATAAGGAGTGGGAGAAATTGACATACCCACGGGCTCCCCTATTAGCTATCACATTTAGACCCCAGACTGAATAATTCTGTCTAGTTTCACGCAAGTAATTGATATTTCTTTTGAGGCGAGGGTGTAGCAGATCTGAATGCATCACAACTAGAAAAAATGTATAATGTGATGGCTGCCGAACGATTCAGCCAAGACTACAAAAGAAAAACCCTTTCCCCCCCTAATGATCTGTATGGAGCAATTAAGTCTAGAAATTGCAGCTATAGCATGATTATCCCTCTCACCATACAACTAGACTGAGATGTAAAAATCTATACAGTACATGTAAAAAGAATTATATCTTGTAATTAAATATCTATAGTTAACTATTCTTGGCTCATGAATAGAGTGCATACATTGACACCAGGGATTTCTTAAACAGAATTTTAAAACCCACCAAGACTCATTTATCACAAAGACACAGCAGCTTTCATAATACTAGACATGGGGATTCAGTTGGAGGGAGGGGGAAAAGATTGGTAGGGGGAAATAATAGAACTTGAATTTATACAACAAAACATTAAGTACAATAGCAAAGTATTTATTAGGAAAAAATATAAAGTTAAACACAGCTTATTGGGTGGCTATAGTATGGTATTGATCATTTAAATACACACTTAGGGGTTATTTACTAAAATCTGAATTTATCTCATATTTTATTTAATAAAAACGACAACCAAACTCACAAGCTCGATTTTTTTTATTAATAAAATAAACTGAATTAATTGGACAGCAAAAAAAACTCGATAAAATTAAGCCAAAACCCAAATCCCAAATTGTTTGATTTTTTGAGTTTTTGCCAGACAACCCCAAAAATGTTGGATTTTTGGGCTAAATCCAGCTCAGACCGCAAAAACTTCAAAATTGAGATAGGTGCCTCTCCCATTGACCTATACAGGACCTCGACAGGTCTGAGTTGGCAGATTTTCAGATTTTGGCTTTTTGCAGCATCGGGGTAAAATAAATCTTGGAAAATTCAAACATTTTTTGCTACAAAAAATGTGAGTTTTTGACCCAAAAAGCCTGACCAGATAAATTTAAAGTTTAGTAATGGTATGGTATGGTATGGGACTTGTTATCCACAATGCTTGGGGCCTGGGGTTTTCCAGATAAGGGGTCCTTTTATAATATGGATCTCCATACTTTAAATTGACTAAAATAAATTTAAACCATAAATAAACCCAATAGGATTATTCTACCTCCAATATATCTTAGTTGGGATCAATTTTTTGTTACATTTGTAATTACATTTTTAATTTCTATGTGAGATGGCATTTCCATAATTTAAACTTTCTGGATAATGGGTCTCTGGATAACGGATCCCATACCTGTGTATATAGTATTTTATACATTTACCCTTTGTAAACAAAACTATGCCTTCTTGGGCACCATTTTAATATTTAATATGTAAATACTTGCATTAACCGAAACCTGTTCTAATTTCCTCTTCACAAAAATAATTTAAACCAAAGATCTGGCACAGATCTGGGACACTAAACAGAAAAGCAAAAGGCTATAATTACACTTTATTTAATCTGTGACACAATACTTTCTGCAAGCAAGCCACGGTTCCAAAAAGACAGATTGTGATAATAATGCATCCTGAGATATCCAATTTAACCGTAACCATTGCCGGCTCATAACGAACATGTTGTGAATTATATTGCTTGTGTCCCTACAGAAATCATAACGGGTACACAACAGACTATAACAGGGGGAAAAACCGGTAACAAAGGAAAATCATCATTGCCCTTCTTCATAAAATAATAACCTTTTAAATCATGTTTGACATTTGTAAGTGGAATGAGCTGGCAAACCCATAAAATCTGTGTGGTAATTTTAAACCCCGTCTGGAACAGTAATCACATTGCTTTGGCTGGTAGCACTCACTTCATGCGGCCTGCCTGTCCCCATGAGAGTTTTTTTCATTGCCTTTCCTGGGCCACTAGTTGCTAATGTCCCCTATTATGAGGACAGCTAAAAAGTGCCTGGAGGCTATTGCTGGAGGTGTAACCACTAGCCAACCTTCTGCCGAGTCTTTTCTTGCCTAAAACCAAAAAATATGCAAATGTATTATGAGGAAAATCAATTGGGCTTTGAGAAAAAAAAAATATAACATTGATATTTACTGTGCCTCGACTGCTAATCTGACAAGTTCCATCTGGTCACAAGATACTTTATCTTTTCCGAATCCTATGCCTCGGAAGTAAAGTGGACACTCTTGGCATGTGTCCATTTTTGAATTTTTTTCCCCTCTTCTTTTTAAATAACTAATGAGTAATACTATAGACTTTAAAGTGTTCCAGCTGCAAATATTGGACAAAACTATGGAAAACAAAATCACAAAATGAAGAGAAGAAATATATCTACTGAACACCACTACAGTTATAAGACAAATGTGAAAAGGATACTATATACATGTTTATTATTTCTCAGAAAATAACTTTAGTTATATCCCCTATACTTAAGATGGAAATAAATATTTTGTAGATGTACATGGGTTATGGGAAACATTCCTCAGTATAGAGCCATTCCTCATATTAAAGGAAAGGTGATTTGTTGCAGGCTATAGTCAGCTGCTTTTAAAATTTAGATTTCTTGCAGAATTGATCTTACTATAGGGACATTATTTTGATTGTGTCATTATGTTATTTTGTACAGACTATAAGCAAATATTGGTTATGCATCCAGTGCTACTTTGCTTGGGCCACGACTTCCATCTTGGGACAATGATTTTCTACCATACTAGCACAGGATCAGTCAGAACAATGAAAAGCAGAATTATAATGAATGCTATGCAAACAAGCAAGGATAATGCACAATGGTGAAGAAGCAGCACTGTCTGACTAGTCTACAACTGTCTGACTGTGCTCAACCCAGGTAAGCATTTCCTCATTAATAACAATAATTTTTGTCTACATTATATTTGGAAAACACTGTCTGTTTTGCAGATTCAACCACATTTCCTATCTCACAAGGAGAAGACCATCTCTAGCTATGATGATGTAACCCCACCATCCTGCTAAACCCTCCTACCTATTTTCAGGGGTGGAAACGTGGAGCTGTTCCTAAACCAAATTGGTGCCACCTCCTGAAAGAGCTGGCACTTGATATTCCCTACTTCTGCCCTTAACCAATAACAAGTCAACATGTCAACCATGGACAAGGCTTGTTCCTTACCCTGTATTGGCACCTCTTTCCTCCACAGCAGCCTTGCTGACTCTATGGGTCTTTTAAAGTGATGGATTTTGTAAATCTCTGTACATGTCAGCATGTTGAGTTGGTAAATGTTTTTATTAAAGGTTTATCCTTTCATTGAAGATCATCTTTAATTACAAGAACATAGTCTTTCATTGCCAGAAACACGCATGATGCATAGACCTTTCTAAATATCGTAGTACAACAATGCATTATGTATATTTCGATTATTTATTCAACAAAACAAAATTAATAAATTGCTTTTCATACTATAGCAATCCAATAAAGAGCCATTTTTAAAATATTTTTTATGGGTTAATAACTCCAACCCATACTTTTACCTCCTTAACAATATTCTCCTAGTTTCCTAACTCTTGTAGAAGTTCTGACAATTTTTAGAAACAATTTCATGCTTGGTCAGTTTAGGAGTCAGAATTTGATCTTGGTGAAAAATATCAACAGCACACCAAATAAAATGTCTTTCAATAAAAAAAAAAAGCACAACCTAAAAGAAATTCAATCACTTGTCATCAAGGAGATTGTTTATCCAAGATTCTCCTATACAGTATGAGTGCAAAGAAAACATAAACTGCAATAATGTATATTAACTTCCTATTCTGCTATTTGTATCTATTTCAGCTGGAGGCTTTTTAAGTGTCATAGGTTAAATGATAAAATATTTTGTAAAGTATATGGATTATTAGTTTAGGTTGCATTAAGGTCAAATTGGGTTGCATTATCCAATATAAATAGTGATTAATGAAACTCTCAATATTTGGACTTGCAAACAAAAGCTCTGGACATACTGTATCCTTATTGTGCCAAAGCAGCATTTTTTCTAGGTTTGAAGCTCTATAGATGTTATGTATCTTCTACTCTGTATACAGTATATACTCATGCTTCCTGTTCCAGAAGGTGTGTTGAAACAACATTGGGCTATCAACTCAGCTTTGTTAAAAGTTAGTCAATGATCAACTTGATGAATCATTTGTGCAATCTTTACACATAAAACAGAACACAGAAGAAGACCTTTTATCAGGAGGGAACTTTGAAGTTTGTTATAGAAAAGAAAAAGTTACCCTTCAAACTAAGCCATAAGGAATGTGAACTTGTGAAATACAAACATGAAATGAAAACCTGATGTCTGGATTGTAGTATTTAGAGACTGACCTTGCAGATTCAGTTAATGGCAGTTTGGGAATAGGAAGCTTGGTGCCATATTTTACTTTTTTTTCTTATTCAGTTTAACAGAATCTGTTGCCAATAATGCTCTCTCTTGACATATGGATATGAATATGGATACTAATACTCATTTACTTTGCTAAGCACAATAGCTATGTATCCAAATTAAAGGCCGTCAGCATATAGTGTATTTACACCTAACACTAGTGCATGGCAGTAGTGATGGGCGAATTAATTCGCCAGGCGCGAATTTATGGCGAATAAATACGCAAAAATTTGCCAGCGTAAAAAATAATTGGGACGCAGGCGTAAAAAAAAACGGATGCCGGCATCAAAAATGAGATGCCATTTTGTGATTTCCCCCTCCCCCCCATTTCATGAATTTCATGGGAAATTTGCGAATTTTTTGGCGAAGCGAGACGCCCCAAATTTGCCCATCACTACATGGCAGGTCTGTGTGTGTGTGTGTGCACTTTTAATGGTACTGTATATCTGGAGGAAGTCTATCACTAACAGGTACAATAGCATCTTCTCATTAATTACATGATGCTGGAGCACCTTGCATCCTCTTGTGCTGATTCCTTTGTATGTCATGAACAACATGCATGGAAGGGGCATGGGAGGGGCATGCAAGGGGATTCTTACATCTTGCCAATGTTCTGCTCCTTTTGTATGAAGCATTATCAGGTACATGCATGGTTAAATACTGTATAGACAGGAACTCCTTTCTGAGAATGCAAAGAGTTGTGCCTGTCAAAAGACATACACGTTCTCCTGCTATTTCTGTTACTGATGTCTAATGGAAGTGTAGGCATTATTTTATTGCAGTATTCATGATCTAATTATATAAAGCTATAGTATTATTATTATTATTAATAATAATAATAATAACAATAATAATAATAATAATAGTACAAACATATACAATAGACATATAGGCAATTACTAGTATTTTATGAAATTACAAGCTAGTGGCATTGTCACACATTTTGTTTGATAAACATCATTGAGTTGCTTCCCAACCTCTCCTGAGACAATATGCCTATTAGGCATCTTCCTAAACATATCCTCCAGGGTGTATCCCAAAGAGCAGCGCATAGAGTGGTTTAATCCTATTAAAATGAAGGGTTGTGACTGCCAGGCCTGAAGCTTTTTTTATTTTTAATAGCAGTGGGATTTGCCAGCAACTAGAGTCAAAAATACATCCTTTATGCAAGAAACCGAATATAGTTCTTTCAAACATGTATGGAGAGCTCATTTAGAACCATCCATTACAAAAAATGAGTGTTACGTCCAAATACTAGAGAAGACATGAAATAGTTCTGCGTCCTTATGTGTGTTATTTCCTCTTCTGCTGAGCAACTGACATGCATAAATAATTCCACTAATTCTAGCCTTTCTAGACTAAATATTTACCCTAATCGTTTTTCTTAAGAAATGAATAGAAGCAACTTGGGGAAACAGAGCATAGTTTAAATAATTTTTTTTTAAAAAAACCTTTATACTGTATATGCAGTATTTATATATATATATATATATATATATATATATATATATATATATATATATATATATATATATATATATATATATATATATATATATATATATATATATATATTCTTATTTATTGTTATTTTTCCACTATAATTTTGGATAGGTTGGAAGTATGATTATTTTCTGTCCTGTTTACTTGTTTATTCTAGGACATCAATTCTCAGTGTACAAATTCCATGCATCTGATCATTGGAAAATAAAGAGGCAATGGCGGTGCTAATGGTGGCAACTGGGCTATGGAATTTTAAGGGCCCTAAAAAGTAATGCAAAATTTGGTCACAACGATAAGGATGAGTATGTTCAATCAGGGCCGCCATCAAGGGGGTACAGGGGGGACTATTGTCCCGGGCCCTGGTGGTTTGGGGAGTTAAGGGGGGCCCGGCCGTGCTGCATTTACTTGCACTTACTTGCATTTACTTGCACAGCCGGGCCCCTGCATCAGAGCTCCGATGACTGGTTTCTTGTGTTCTGATTCGCCATGAAATGTAAGTCCCGGTTAAGCCACATGCGGATTGGTTGGGAGAAGTTTGAACCTCCCCTCTACTTTAACCAATCACCATGCGGGTTTACCGGGACTTGCATTTCACTGGCGAATCAGAGCACAAGAAACTGAAGATACCGGCATCTGAACTCCCTGGCTAAGGTACGTGCAGTTTTTTTTTCTTTTAACTTGTGGGGGCCCTGACCAATTGTTTGTTTATTATTTTTAAATGTATGGGGGCCCTGGCTAATAGTTTTTTTTTAAATGTGTGGGGGGCCTTTGCTATTTTATTTTATTTTTAAATGTGTGGGGTCTGGCTAATTGTTTTTTTTTTTTAAATGTGTGGGGGCCCTGGCTCATTGTTTTTTTTTAAATGTGTGGGGGCCCTTTGCTAGGTTTTTTTTTTTTAAAGATGTGTGGGGGCCCTGGCTAATTGTTGTTTTTTAAAAAAAAGTGTGGTGGCCCTGGCTATTTTTTTTTTTTTTTTAATGTGTGGGGGCCCTGGCTTATTGTTCATTTTTAAAATGTGTGGGAGCCTGGCCACAAATGTTTTTTTTCTTTAACCACCACCTGACACCAAAACTTGTAGGAGGGGCCTGGGCACCAAAGTTATTTTTTTAACTTGTAGGGGGGCACTTAATATTTTAATGCCTGTGTCTTGTGTGGCCTTCATACTGAGGGAAGGGTGGCGAGGGGGGCCCAGAAAATTTTGTTGTGCGGGGCCCCGTGATTTCTGATGGCAGCCCTGTGTTCAATTATGCTCCTGTCCTTTACAAAGTTCTAGTGAAATTCCATTTGGAGTCTGCACCAAACTAGATTGAGATCTAGTCTTTGTCATACCAAATAACCAGTTTGTACATAAATTCACTTCTTTAAAATGAAAAAAATAAAGGATAATCTGCTAACAGATTAGAACTAAAGCATGCCAACTGCCATAGAAAGGGGTCATTGACCAAATGAGTGCATCAGTGTTATCTGGTCATCCATGTAAGTGGCCAATTCACAGAATAGCCAGTACAAGCCCATGCATAGCTTCCTTCACTTGCTTTAATTAAACAATGTGAATGAACCACTCCCTTGTTTTCTTTTATTTTCTATATTTACTTTTAAATAGAAAAGTAACTGCTTTAATGAAATATGTACTTCTTGTCAACTAATTTCTGTCGGTAATTTGATACCGCAACATGAACACATTATTTTGGAAATTGCTTTGAACGCTCCTGTTATTTCTGATCATTATCAGACAATATGCTTATGCGACCAAGGAAAATGTTTCACTAGAAAAGAATATTATTGCTCATGGGGTGTGAAATTAAAGCCACCTGCAACCTGCTTTATGCACGATTTGCAAAGCTGGAAGCTAAAATAGAAAGTTGAACGTTTTTAACATCTCCATTATCTCTCCAGGGATCTTTATCAGTGAAGAAAGATAAGATTTCTAATATCTTGGGTTCTCTTTTCTTTCATTTGCATGACATTTGTAAGAGACATCTGGAAAGATCTCATTGAGAATAGTGGAATTTACACTTAATAAAATCTGGATACATTTACTCTAGTTTTGTCTTTGTAATGTTTTTAGTAGTTTTACACATACAGTACACAATTGTTAAGTTAACTAGCACCATGGCTATAAAAGGTAGTATATGTTTGTTTCTCCAGTAAAGTACTGTCCCATGGAGCCGGCAAATAAATTCAAAGTATAATACCATTATTCTGAAGTCTCAAAAACCTGAAAATTGAAGCTTGCTTTATCTAGCTTGTGTCAAAGACACTCAAGATACTCATTCATTTTTTTATAGAAATTAGATTTATCTGTCTATATAGAATAATCTTTTTTTCTTCAATATTTAGAATCTTATGTTGCCCCCTTGACTATTACCAAGCACTACTCAACCCATATATATTTCAGAATTAAGAAGGCTAATTCGACTAGGGAATTGTTAAAATTAAATTAGAGTTTTATTTGAGTTTTGAAATTTATCATACACTGGCCCTTTAAGAACTCAAATTCGACTATTTGCCACCTTAAACTATCTGAATTGCTGTTTTAGACTATGAGGATGTCATGGGATCAATTTGAAGTTGTTTGCTGCCTTCCTGACATTTCAGGGGGGTTTTTTTGGAGAAAAAACTCTAATCTGATTTGATTCAAATTCAGTTTGAGTTTGCAGGTCGATCCCATTGACCCGAGTTTGAAAAATTTGAATTTTTTAATAAATTGTAGTTGGTCATATTTCGAGATCATGGGCATTTTGAATAACTCCCATGAACCCGAAATTCGACCCTTAATAAATCTGCCCCTAAGTACTGTATATAAGTGCAAAGTGACCCTTACAATCATTGTGGCTATTTAACAGCAGAAATATATTTAGTATTACTGTAAATTAAAAGTGAATGTGAAGTTTTTTTTGTTGCTTTTAATTGACCTTCAGATACTTCTTTTGTGAAATTGTGTAGGAAACAATTTGATATGGAACTTGGATTGCCTGTAGCAAACACAGATGTATAATGCCATATCTCTAAGCACAACAAAATAACATCTTTGAGTTTTTGTGAAATTTGAAACAACTACATAATATTGCTGTATTCATGCAGAGCTAAGAGCACAATGAGAAACTTAAATGAAAACATCTCCAACTGCTGAATTCAGATTTTCTAGCAGCTATAATTTTTCACAATAGGGGTTTGAAAATATGCTATTATGTTTGTCCCAGGGTTGTTAAAGACATGTTCTCCGGAAACAGAGACAATTTAAAATGAATGAACTGGGTTAGTTCAGTCAAATTCTATTTAAAATGTGAAGGAAAATCCTGAACATCTTGCTTAACAACTGATATTATCATTGTATTGGTGAATTGTGATATTAATGCCAATTGTGGTTTCAATACCAATTTGAAATGTGGCAGTTATTTGTACATGAACAAGTATGAATACATTACTGGAAGTCAGTTAAATTACATTAGTAATTACATAACTATTTTATTACAGGTCATGGAACTCTGGGGTGTCTTCTAATATTCTTATTTGTTATTGTGGGTGGGGGTTCCAAAACTTCTGCATTGGCAGTGGAACTCTCATATCACATCCCATTTGTGTGGTGTTACTTATTTCTACCCCCCCTTTTATACCTTTCAGCTGGCAGATTCAATGCTTCAAATGCATATTGACATTTGGAAAAGTTTAACATTTTTATGCTCATCTATAGTCTTAACTGGAGAATAACTGATTAGCATAATCACAATATTTGCTCGTTTTGTTAGGATTTTTGTCACCAAAACCATCTACCAATTGGGCTGATCCAATACTGGATCAACAATCGGATTATACTTCAGGCCTATGAATATCTGATATCTGGACAATTTTCACACAGTTATTGTTTGGGCAGGCTGTGGGAATGGCCTCATAAACAGGCCAATAAGCTGCCAATTTAGTTTTAGGGGAAAAGGCGGCAGCTTTTAAAATAGCCGTTCAAGGGTGTGGCAGAGACTATTTGAAGAGACTATAGAACACTGTTGTATCTACGCAAAGCTAAGATTATAATGAGAATTTGAAATGAAAACGTCTCCTATAGCTAAACTCAGTATACTAGCACCTAGAATTTTTCCCAATAGAGGTTTAAAAATAATCAATTATATTTTTATTTGTCCTAGGCTTGTTAAAGGCATGTTCTTTAGGAACAAAGATGATTTAAAATGAATGTGCTGGTGTGGTTCAATCATACTCTATTTCAAAATATGAAAGAAAAATCTGAACATCTTATTTAAAAAATCTATATTTTTATCATACTGATGAACTGTGGTATCAATACCAATTGTGGAATTAACACCAGCGATGGTGTCAATACCAAATGCTTGCATTACAGAAAGGGAATAAACAGAAGATGTTTAGTTAGAGAAAACAAATACCAATTCTATGATATAAAATATAAGAAAATATAGTAGGGGGTTATATGATCATATAAAGAGGCAAAATAAAGTCACCTCAATGAGATTTTAGTCACAAACATGAATAACACAAGTTGGAATTTATTTAGCAAGTAAAATGGAATGCTACAAATATTTCAGAGATGTCAGCCATTTCAAAAACATTTCAAAATAATAAGTCCAAATAAATTATTGCATTTGGATCATCATTTCCAGGGAAACTAGGGCTTTTGGCAGCAGAAAAGTCAACAATATTTGTGCCTTGGGACTTTTCCAGTTTTGTGTTAGACCTGAGAAGATACATTTCTTTGCATGCAAGGGAATCTGCAGACTGGATGCTGACTTAATGATTTATCATTTTTCTTTGTGCTGCAAATGAGGCTAATTCCAGTCACATCCCTTGTATCTGTTTATTTTTATCTAATACATACTGCTTCCCTGCAATCCTTTTATTTTATTCCCTCCCTATGTCTACAGCAGGTAAAATTATTTTATTTAGGCTGAAATGTTGTTTTATTATTTGGGATGCTTTCAGAGTGATTTATTTAGTGTCATGATACACTATACACTTCATAACCTCACACAAAGGATAAGGCATTAGTCTATTCCAGGAGGAAAATGCTGACCTATGGGAAATTCAAATGTAATCCAATTCTGTGGTAAATTATATGAGACACAATGCTACATTACCTTTAGTCTAGGATCTGAAATAACAATACTAAAAGCATTATATGCATATGGTATAATAACAGGACCTAACTGTCTGTGGTGCTCCAAGTTCAACAATCTGCAAGTCCTTTTCCCGAAAAATAAAAAATAAATCATGATCTTAATGAAACCTAGAAAATACATTGAATTATATAAACAGATATATTCTGAATAATACTGGTCTTGGTCTTATTTTTCCGGGTCTGGCTAAGGGTCTAGTAGACCCTTAACCCCTAAGCACTGAAAGAAGAAAGCAAAGTCAGTAACATTCACTAATAGTGGGTTTCCAAGTTCAATGATGTTGTTAAATTAAAAAGCTTATTTATGATTCTAATTTTGCCCATGTTTTCTTACACGAATTGATTTTTTCTCTCACAATTTTTCCTATTTATAATTGAAGTTGAGAGTTTTTTTTTTAAGAAAATAAACAGTTTGACAGATCATGTATTAAAAAAAAGTGCGTGGGGGAAAAAGCCCCCAATCGATTCAAGAATATGCAAGTATTACTTTCCATTGCCAGAACCCGAGATAAGATCTTCCTTAAATCACCCCGTTTGTGTAAAATCCAAAGTTATTGCATGATACTTGCTTTGCTATAGTCTGAATTCTAGCCTATGGCATTTTTACTTCTTATCAAAAATGCTTTGTAAGGTTTTGTCATGGAAAAACCCCAACAAATTTGATTTATTCTGGAAAAATGTCCAAAAAAATTAGACGATTTGGGTTTTTGCTCGATGTTATCATCTTTTTTCCCAATCTGATTAAATTAAGTTTTTTAATTAATAAATAAGGTCAAATCTGGCATGGGAGTTTGCTGGTGTTTTTTTAATGAGATAAATTCGGAGTTTAGTAAATAACCCCCTATATCTTAAAACAATTTTGTAAAAAAAATATTTATGTTGATTATCATATTTATATAATTAATATTTATAGAAATGTATCATTATAAATTAGTGTAACAATTTTTTTCAAAATCGTTGTACCAGTCTTGAGCCTAGTTTTATCTTCACTCTTGTGTTTTGCCTATGGATGTTACTCACCAGATATGAGCAATATTTCTAACCCAGCATGGATTCTGTTTCTTTTTTTAAAAACTGTGGTAAGTTTTTTTTTTTGGTGAAAATTTTTGCTGTGAAAATAAAGTGAGGAAAAAAACAAAAACCACAGGGAGAAAATGCCCATTAACTTCAATGTACTTTGCTAGAAAATAGATAGCGATAAACACCTATTGGCTTCAATACATCTTGCATGGAAAATTGACCAATGTATTTTGCTAGGGAAATAAACAGAAAAAAATGTACATTAACTTGAATTAAAAACTGTTGTGAAAAATGCTCATTAATTTTAATGCATTTGAAATGTCACCATTTTGTACATGTTTCCAGGAATTGTTTGGCGAAATGGGATTGATTTGTTCATCGCTAGTTAGTAGTCAGTAGTGAGACTGCTAGTAAGTAGTGCAATTGTGCAGCCATGTTCTGAAGTGTCTGTACCTTAAAAATGTAGTGAATACATCCACAGTGGCAAAAGATATGCCCTAATAGATATCAGCAGGACAGCACCATATCTGCAATAATTCCATTACTGACACACCTAGATATAGAAGACATGTACATTATGTTATACTGTGCCTATGGAAGATTTAGCTACTAGGTGCAGTAAAATATGTGCTCAAGGGACAATATATTGACAATATATAGAGTTCCCTCTACTCTTTCACTTATTTTACTTCATCATTATCAAAAATCCCTCTGTAGAAAGTAAAATATGTATTAACTCCATTAAAGTGGAGAATGGATAGACCAAAAAGTTGTTAGTAAATTTTAAGTGCAACTGTATTTGCCCTAGTTGAAATAATTAGCATAAGTAAAACACAAAAAGACTTTCATGTCTAAGGGTTGAGTTTTAAAGGGGAATTGAAGCCCTCGCAGATCCCCAATATTAATACATATGCAGTTGCTTTGGCACTATATATAAATTGTCTCTGCATCTTTGGATTCTAGTTAAAAAGTTACATGTAATGTTAACTGGTATTATACATGTTAATACTTTTATGGTGTCCAAAATAACAAGTAGTTTGTAGAAAAGGCATTAAGTTTCCATACACTAACGTCATTATGAAATTAGAAAGGATTCCTATCAATATGTTTTGGCTGAGTAATCACTACAGGTAAAGTGATGGAGAGTGGAAAAGAAACAAGTTAAATGATGTCTCTGGGGTATTCCAGCATATGGCCCATCAGTCAAGGGTCAAGTCCCTTCACAAATTACTTGCACTTTGCATAGCTATCTGCATCAAAAAGGCATTCCTCATTGTGAGCACAAATATTGAACAGTTACTTTTCCATTAAACATTTTGTGTGCAACTGGATTTTCTGCCTGTTTTGCTTTAAGACAAAATATACTAAGAACGATACAACTTTTGATGAGTTCCCATTTATCAACAAAATAAACATATTTTCTAAACCATAAATGCAATGTAATTTATTAAAAGATTAGAATATAAAAAGCAGGAAAAGAAAACGGAAGAATGCAGCAAATTCAAAAACCTTTACAACTTCTAAAAAATCTCAGACAGTTACTAGCAAAAGAAAAATCAGAATTAGTCTGAATGGCTAAAAAAGGTCCAATAGGATCAGCACAGCTCCCACTGACACAGAGAAAAAAACAGGTGTCCTGGCTCTTGTGGGCCTCACCGTCCCAGAACCTTCCATGCGCAGCAGGGGGAAAGACATTAAGATTGAAGGTGGGTTGAGCAAAGTCGGGTCCTGAGACAGCAGTCCCCCATCTGAACCTGATAGGCCCCATGATATATTTGGTGACCAAGAACCAAATAAATATATAGATATGTATATTACATCTATAAAATCTAGATATATTTATACTTGAATCTCTAAATAAGTTTATGGCAAAAAAAAAGGTGACAATTGAAAATTGTACACAGGGTGGGGCATAGTAACTCTAGAGACCCACAGTATATGTGGACCAATATGAAGATGTTTGTTTGAAAACATGCACAATGGATTTATGCTAATGCAATTCTACAACATATTTAGCTTCAGAGAAATCATTAAAGACAAGCAAATGACAAAATAAAAATGAAGCAGCCAGAGACCCAGATGGCATGGCTCTTAAAATGCATTCCAGAGCCTGGCATCTGGATTTTGCAGCTGCCATGCATGTGGCCATAAATATTGGTTCTGCTACAGGTTATCATGAAGGGTGAGGTCAAATGAAATGAATTGTACCAGTCCAATCACATTTAATAGATCCTAAATAAATCCCATCAAATCTTTTATACAGTATGTGCTTTAATATTATACTATGTTATATTGGCAGAAAAGTCAAATTTGGGAAGATTCTTGTTTGTTTTGGGATTTTGTACCATTCTAATTTTATACTTCAAAACAACTGAAAAAAAAATTAAAACTCAAGCTACAGTATCTGTCAAAGACTAGCTGGAGTGTTTTTATTTTTCTAAATAACAGAAATTCACAACCAAATGAATGGATTGAGTTAAATAATTTATAAATGTGAGGCTCACACATTAGCCCTGCAGCTGTTGTCAGGTTACAACTCAGAAAGCCTTTGGCAACAAATTGGCGATGTCTAATGTACAATATTTGAAATGGTCCTACTATTTTTTTGCTCTGGACAGACCACCAAAGTTGGCATAACCTTAAGGGCATGGCTCAGTTGCTATGGAATCCAACACTCCAGCAGGCCTGCTAACATATGCCCATGGGTGTAATGTCATAACTGCAAATGGATCAAATGGCTTTCACAAATACACACACTGACAGAAGCCATGTTGTAGCAAACTGGGGACCATTATTATGTACAACTTGCTAACAATTTGTCTATTTGAAAAGTGTATTTTATTATTAATACTGTTTAAATATTTGCAAACACATTCCAGCCAAAAAGATTTTGCTTGTTCTGTACTGTCACCTACACACAGTTATTATAGTACATTTACTTGTTTCTGTAGTCCGCTATCTAAAAAAGTAGAATAGAATGAAGGTAAGGTCTTTTGGTGGTCTTGTTGAGGTAGCCCATCACAACAAAATAATAAAGGGGGTTTCTGACAGCAAATACATTTACATATATTCGTCTCTGTTAGTGATGAGCGAATTTATTCAGCAGGCGCAAATTCACGGCGAATTTGCGCGATTCGCCGCCGGCGAATAAATTCACCAAACGGCCGGCGTCAAAAAAATGTCAGAAACTAGACGTCGGCACCGTTTCGCGAATTTTTCGCCAAAGCGAAAGGGCGCAAATTCGCCCATCACTAGTGTCTGTTTAGATTTCCTACTGCCCAATATTACTCGAGTAAAATGTTCAAATATGAAAAAAGGAATAGTAAGAACCGAATCTATAAAGCAATGCAAAAAATGAAAGTGGGGCAAAAACGTCAGTTACATTGTATTCAAAGCAGAAATGTACTTACAGAACTGATATTTGATCAGAAAAATATATATTTGGGGAACAAATTACCTATATCCATTTCATTTGGAAAATGACTAACATCTGTGATCCCAGTGTATTGGCAGTGCCACTTTGCATTACGTGTTCTTCGGAGATTTTTGAGACTTACAACATGACAATGACACGGGAAGTGGCACATTTAACATGTCATTAAGATGCTAATGCAGCAAAGTGCCCCAACGCTCTCTGATCAACTCCAAACATTAAGTAATCCCTCTGGTAACTGCTACTTGCAGGTCATTTTACCATTTAGTGTGGCTGAAATACATCCAAAAATGTTAATAGCGAGAGTCAATTATTACTAATTCAGAAATAAGAGGATGGGAAACAATGGAAAAACATTTAAATAAGAAAAAATGTATATATATATATATATATATATATATATAGGTCTATCTACAGAATATTTTATCTATCTGTCCATTTATTTACATATCCACATATGTATTTATTGATTTATCTATTTATCCAAATATTACATCCTCTCTCTCTTTATTAGGAAATAAATATATATATATATATATATATATATATATTGACTCTAGTAGTAATGTACAGAACAACAAGACCTTGTATAGCCACAGCTGTTATTCTCCTACATAACATTTAAGTGGATGAAGGTTTAAACAACAACACATTTAAGGCTTAGAGATATGATCCTTAAAATACAGCTATTCGAACTTCATATAAAAGACTTTACAATTAGCGGCAGTCAAGTGGCATTTAAAGTGTTTGTTTTGCTTCTCTGCCCATTAAATCAGCAAGTTATATAATTGCCACTTGCAATTTAATTTACAGCAAAACATTTAAAATAATGTATTTCATCAGCGCCATTTATTATTGTTATTACCAATTGTTTCCCCAAGTTTATCATTAACTGTACCTCCTAAGCAGTTTTTCAACGACTGATAAAAAACAACCTAATAGAATAGAATAAAATACAGGTGATTAAATCCACTTTGAGCAAAATGGAAAGTATTGCATATAATACAGAGGAACATAAAGAACAATGGAACACATCTTTTATAAAACACAGGTCATTTATAAAGTTTGCGCAGCGCATATTTTTTCGCAAATGGTTGTATTGCCCATTTTTTTCATGAACGCTAATATATTGCACTGCTCTGCCCATCTTTCCGTTTTTTTGCGAATTCGCATTTTTAATGAATTTTCGCAAATGGCGAGCAAATGAGACGAGAGTTTGCGCACCCAATGAGCGAGGTTGTTGTGTTCGAAAATATCATTGGCAGTAACTTAAATTCACACTAATATTTTCTCCGCCACCAAAGTTGTGGCGTAATTCAGTCGCAGAGTGTGCACATAAATATTCACAATTTGCGCATTTTTTTCCTTAATTAAAAAGCTCTTATAGACATTCGCATTGTGAAAAAAAAAAATTGCAATTCTTTTTGCACCACACTTATTCAGCTTTATAAATATAACCGTGCACAGGGCAAATATATTCACTTTGCGAACAATCTGCCTTGCGCAAAGTTTATAAATGAGCCCCAGTGACCCCCAATAGTTACAAGAATATAAAAAGTTTCTGTGTACAACACAGACAGTTGTATTTTTGAGCAGAAATCGTGAACCCCCTATACAATAAAATGCCCAATTTTTGGGAGGTATTCTGGGAAGGGAATGGTAGGGAGATTTGCTAAAATCTGTGTCAAACCTTGAACTTCAACTTATACCATGTACCTTCTACAAGTGGCACTGCCTTAAATGCTTTCATGATATAAATAAAAAGTTATTTTTAAAGAGATCTTTAATAGTTCTTAATGGAGATCTTTCCATGGCTTCCTGTTATATATTGTTTCAGTTAATTTCCATTTGTGACAAATATGTGTCATATTTTATTTTAAATAATTTTAAAATAATTATTATTAATTATTATTTTTAAAGAGAAAATAGTTCCACCGTGTAACTGAATATGTGTTTGTTCCAAATATGTGATGTCAGCAGCTTCTTTGTTCTTTGTAGAACCACCCAAGAAAGTGACCCTTATGGGTTTCCTTATGGCTACCTTTTCAGGTATAAGACAATTAGAATAATCAGTATTAGATTGGATTAAATTGGATGACATTCCCACTCAATAATTTGTCCTTTGGTCCAGCTGTGTGAGTCATAGTTCACATAGGTGCTACTTGAATATGAGTTGATTCAGGTTTGCCTTCACTATCAATATGTTAGTCTGAAAGAGGACTTTGAGCCTCATTATAAAACTGTAAAATATTTTGTTGTAAAGGGAAGGATGATGCAGAGGTTGTGTGTCCCTATTGTATGTTGTCTTTGTCATCTTCATCTTTGAATCCTGACTGCACACCCTGTAACGTCCAACTCACCCCCCAACACACACACATCCTTTTGATGTCTATTTATGGGTTATTTAATAAATATAAACAAACATGTTAACAATATTTGCTGGATAACGTATGGTGGTGAGCATTCAACAGAAATATTTTTTAAATATATGTGCATTCCTGCTATGTTTAAAAAAAATGTAGTTCTGAATCAATATAATGACACATTTATGTTGTCTAAATAAAATAAAACAAATAGTAATAAATAGACAGTGTTTGTAGTATCAACAAACACACAACTTACAAATATTTAACCAACATGAATCAGAGCCAGATTCTGTGCTTTATAATGAGATGATCATAAATAATATGAGACATTTAAACAGGTTTATCATCTCATTGCAATGCAGGGGTATTTATGCTATGTTATAGTTCTGAAATTTAATAAGGTGTCTGTCGTTCTTGCCTCCAGGCTAAAAACATCATGTGATGGGAACATTCAAGGTGCTGTCGCCTCTGACTGACATGGACCTAGTCTTAATGCTTCTTTGAGGGAGGATTCTGGAATTACCTGGCTCAAGTTTAAAGGATGTAGTGCCAGTTGTGCTGAGAGTCATCTGCTGAAAACAGCTGTAATGGCAGCATCTTGAATTTATTTGGGGTGCATGCTGAATAAAAAATCCTATGTCTTATCTTCTTGCTTTCACTGTATGAGACACCAGCCTGTTCATTAGTAAGGAAACCACTATAATGTCAGTTCGTTGTTTCTTATCCTTTCAGTAATTAACTGTGGCATACTTGATTTTTTTACAGGAAACATACCATACAGATACCAAAATAGCACACTTAAATGTGTGTCTTTCAAATAACAGTACATTGCCTGTCATCCAGAAGAATGTAATTCAAAATAAAATGCAAAGTATCAAACAGTTTCTTTGGAGGACCATTATGAAATTCATCTTTCCAGAGTCCTACCAAATGTCCAGGCAAATGAGGGGCAAAAGCATTGGGTTACAGAATCATTATTCACTTTATAGAGAAGAACCAATAGGTTTATCTATAAACGTGTACACGTGAATAATCACTAGAAGGTTTATGCACTTCTATTCTTGTACTGTTCCAGCACTTTTTTATGTCCCAATACCATTTTAATATCTTAACAAAAAAATATCCTTTCCATTAGCCTGATGTCATATGATCAAACCCATGAATTTATACATGGTGAAGTATATTAGTGATGTTGTAGGGATATATTGGATTATTCATAGGATGTTCTTTCCTATTTGAGGCAATCTCTTTATGGACACTTTGCCTTCAACATACACTTGAAATGAATATATTATAAATAATATCTGTACATGGAGTGCTTGTAATATGAATTGATTGGGAATTCATACATCAGTGGTCATCTTATAATGTGCAAATTGTCTTCTAGAAATGTAAACCGTCATGTGCCTTCAGGAAAGTAATGGAATTATAAATAATATTTGATTCACACTTTACAACTGGTGAACCATACAATTCTACAGTATGAATTCAATTCTTCGACTAGCATTCTTTTAAAATTGCCTTCTCGTTTGCCCCTAGCAAGCCCAGAAAACATTCATGTCTGTCCACAGGGAAATCTAGGTTAATATTACATTTGTGTAGCAGATTTTACATTTTTTATTTATTGAAAGGCAGCCTAGCATGAAAGAGTGAAGGCACAACTTTAGAATCACTAAAGCACAAGAGAGATATTCTCCTAACCACAAGGGAAGAATCACTTAATGCAGTTCAGTCCTCTTATTAGACCCATCCTTTTATGAGTCAAAGTAATTATTTCATTTGGATAGCTCCCAAATCGAACCTTAAACCATTCACATATTATTAAGAACAGTTTGACAGAGAAAATGCTTTTTTGTAAAATGAAGCCTCATTTAAAGATAGAATATTTACAACGGGTATTAACAGAGCAGCATAATTTGGGGGGATTTCATCACAAAATACAGAAGAAATCTGTAAATTCAATATTTACATGGAATGTATCATTTAGTATGATCATTTTTGATCATATTTTTTTATGTTAGTTTTTTTATGATAGAGCAGTCCAGAAGGAAAGCAAAAGCTTTTAGGATAATGTTTATCATCTAAAACATTGAAATATATATACCTGCATTTCCTCCATGATAAATAACTCTTTTTTCTGCTACCTGGTGAGTAAAATATTGAGGATTAACAGACTGGAACTGATGAGGGTCAGATTGGAAATTCAGTAGAACGGTAGTCTTCCCAAAAACAATTATCATTCCTTTAAGGGATTAGTCTACTTGTGTTCTAAATTAGTCAGACATTAATTGTAGTTCTTTGGATCACATACCATACTCTTACTTTGTATTATTATTCTATGAATTTGTTTTACTAGCATTTTTTTACTATTTTGTTTAATTAAGGATTGGCCCTATTCAATGATTTTAGGCCTCATACTATATTTATCTAGCCACGGTCCTTCACTTTATATATTTGTCAACTCATGCATCACTAAAAGAGGTATTCTATATAGCAATCATGATAATTGTTATGACTCCGATCCATCATGTTTCCAAAAGAATATTCGTTTTATTTTCCATCTACCAAATCTTTACCAAAGCCTCAAAACCTAGTCAATTACTAAAGGATTACAATAAATCATACTTGATATCAGTATCTTTATTTCCAGTTTCCAGAAGCTTATTTCTACATTTCTAGCGCTATTAAAATACTGACAATGTTTACTTGGCTTTCTATTCTATGTATTTGTAATCTCCATCATTTTCTTTGTAAAATGGAAAAAAAAGAAGAGGGATCATCAATGCATTATGCTTGATCCTGCTTTGATACTCTAACATGGACATACGTAAACACCATTTTAAGCATTTGTTAACAGAAGCATATGTGCTGTGCCATACAGACTGCTAAATATACTGTACAACAGCTGTATGTGGCTGTTTAAAAGGGGGTTTGAGAGTCCAAATAATGCTTCTAGGCTTTATACTTCTTTTTGCCTAAGTAAAGAATTAGTCCCATATAGAATTAATACCGCGATTCGCTGCCGGCGAATAAATTTGCGAAACTGCAGCGAAAAAAGACACTGGCGCAGTTTTGCAGATTTTTCGCTGTTCTGAGAATTTCGCAGGAAATTTGCAAATTTTTGGGCTAAGCAAAATGCCCCAAATTCGCCCATTACTATATAGAATATGTAATACATGAGATTGACGAGGTGCCCAACAAATCCTTTTGATTAGAAGTGATAATATGAAGTTGTGTCTACTAATTTTGGCCCACAAGCATGAAAACCTTTGAATGTAAAGGAGTGTATCAATCAAAAGTGTCAACATGGTACCTCTACCACACATTTTAAGCTATACTATTTATCAGGAATATCATGTTTTCTGGTGAACAATATATCTGAAAATTAGAAAAAAGTTTGCCAGTTGAAGTAGCAATAAGTTCATTGTCTCATGTGAATGGCTATGTCCATATACCAATACACAATAGTAATTAGTATTGGTTGCACTTTTGCTTAAAATTATGAAAACCTTTTGGATTAGATGGCTAGAGTGCTTTTAGATTTCAAAGTTGACCAGAAAGGAGACATTAGACATTATTTGTCAGAATTAGCTAATATAATTCAATGAAATTCAATAATATGCTCGATTAGAAATGTTAAACTTTTGCCATTTTTTGAATATACTATAACATTCCTTAGCTATGTATCAAATAAATACTCCTACAGGTATGGGATCCATTATCTGGAAACCCGTTATCCAGAAAGTTCCAAATTACGGAAAGGCCGTTACCTATAGACTCCATTATAATCACATAGACTCCATTATAATCAAATAATCCAATTTTTTTTAAAAATTACTTCCTTTTTATGTGTAATAATTAAACAGTAGCTTGTTCTTGATCCAAACTAAGATATAATTAATCCTTATTGGAGGCAAAACCAGCCTATTATTTAATGTTTATATGATTTTCTAGTAGATATAAGGTATGAAGATCCAAATTAAGGAAAGATCCATTATCCGGAAAACCCCAGGTCCCGAGCATTCTGGATAATAGGTCCCATACCTGTACTATTACTATGATGATGGTATTAATACCACTGTTCTGTTGCAGTAATCATTGTCTTAATTGACAAATAATTCCTTCATGATAAATTCATGTAAACAAGTCTCTTGGTACTAACCCTCCATTTAAAAAGTTTCGGCTTGTTGTGGACTTTAGAGTCCCATAAATTGCAACATATAACATAGAGCTGTCTTTAGAGACACATTCATATTGATCTATAAACCCACAAAGTGATAGGCAACTCTGCAATCAAGAAAGTTAAACACCCTCTTATTGTACCTCCAAAGAACTCTGTGCCGAACAATACAAAGGCAGAATAATTCTTTTTTTGCTAATGTGTTAGAGGAAAAACAAATATCCTATTAATGGCTAGCGATATAGGTTATTTTCTAAGTATCGTGAAGAGATAAAGTGGTATTTGTTTTTTTTTTATAATGCCAGTAGGAGTATATAGAACTTGCCCTAGACCTTTATTATCAGTGAGCTATAAACCTTCAAATGGCAGATTATACCCCCTAGATTGGATCAATGTAACTAGACCACCTTTTAATGGAGTGAATTAATGATGAAAAATTTGTCGTCAGACTGAATGATCTCGAGCATTTATCACCCAGTGGGCCTGCCAGATAATAGCTGCCCCAGACATATCAGGCCAGTCCCGCTGTGTAACTAAATAAATACATACAGTCTATGCTTTTCTACCCGAAAAAACTAAAATTACATTTTTCTATGACTTTTCTCACTAACAATTTCTCATACATTAGAAAATTAGAATTACAGTACAACTATATCTAACATTGAGTTATGTTAGATATGGTATGTTAGATGTTAGATGTTTATGATGTAGTAACAGTTTTATATTATAATATTTAAAGCCCTCTGACGACAGGATGACTAAAGATTATAAAAAATCTTTGTTGTATAAATACATAAAAATGGTTGTTATTTTTTGTTGTTGAGTTTTTCTACCAAATTACAAATAACTGATTGAATTTCCCAGAATGTATGAGTAAATCAATGCATCTTAGTACAACTTTAAGGTGGCCATTCACAGGGAGACCTTATATGCATTCAAATGATTGGTTCATAATCTGAACACTATTGTACAGTTTTAATATAGTTATGATAAACTCTGATTTGTAGGACTAATAAAATATTCTTTCTTAGAGCAATATTTAAGAAAATTTAAGTCTGATGCCCAAATGAGAAACATGCTTGTTGGATTAAATGTGATAATAACTGGCATTTATCTAAGACTGACAAGCAAAATACCCACTAACGTAGTTACAACCACAAACAGAATGCGTTGGACTACTTTGATCAGTTGAACACCATTCTGCTTAACTGGGATGATAGAGCTGAGCGGACGAGCTGATCACCTTTCAAAATCCTTGCTGCCTTATGCAAAAAGAATGCTCTTAAATTGCATCAGATAAGAGGATCCAAGAGGCTAAGATACTTTACATTATAATGCTTTTTTTTTTGGTTGATGTTGATAAAGTTATTTATATTTGTTTTTATTTTTCTGCAAGCATCAGTACTTCCAGAAAGCCCTAATTGGTCTAGGTTTCCGCAGAGCGTTTATCGTCATGGAAACGTTTATGATATCTCTAGCAGGTGAGTAATGACTATTGAGCTATTTGTACCACTGGACAATACACCTACATCTGCTGAGCTTGCCTTTGCTAATTGTGCTGTGATATCCCTTCACAGCTTGTAACTGCTTACTGTACAAATCCTAGAGTTGGGGAAGTCCAAAAATGTTGTTTTGGGATTTCCACAGCGAATACAAATATTTAGTTTTCTGTTTAATTAAACTGGGCTGACACAGATGTGAATTATTACAGTACTTATAATGAACCATGCCTCAGTGTTTCAGTCTAGGTATTTTTTATAGCCAGTAGCCTACTTTTATGCCAATAGTAATTTTATATAAATATGCTGTACGTTGTTTAGGATGGTACAAACAAGGTGCTTGTCATTGACTCAGAAGATAATAAATGCTGACAGTTTAGGGAATGTGGATGTAGACATCCATCAAGAGCTATTCTGCCATGAGGCAAGGTGAATTCCTTCCCTAAGGTGGTCAGTTTTAGGGGTAGTAAACCATGAAAAAGACTATCAGACTAAACATAGAGACTACTGCACATTTTGAAAAAGGTTGACTTTATTTTAAAATGGGAGTTAATCAAGATTGCGTTATTCCTAGAAATGCATATCAACCAATAAGCTGGTACTATGTGATAAGTTTCTCCTTGTTATTAATTAGCTACGTTATTTTCTGGAGATGCTTCACTACAATTCCCTGCACAATACAATAAAAACTCAATCGATTGTACAGTGCATTTGCATCGAGAAATTAAAAGTGAGGTGGAAAATATCAGACATGTAAGGGAACAGTCAAAATAAATTTAAATAAAATACAATATATACTGTAACTGTCAGCCTAACCCTTTGACACATGGAATGTTTGACTATGGGTAGTTTCTGGAATCAAAAATACTTGAAGTACTGGAAGCAAACCATGGTCTCACAGATATTCCAAGTGTCTAGTGATGGGCGAATCTCTCCCGCTTTGCTGAAAAATTTGCGAAAATGAGTGAAATCGGAAAGTTAACGAAAAGATTGTGAAATTCTAAAGTTTTCATGAAAAATTCGTGAAATTCGAACATATTCATGAAAAATAGAGCAATTTGAATGTTTTCACAAAAAAATCAAGCAATTTGAATGTTTTCACTAAAAAATCAAGCAATTCGAACGTTTTCACAAAAAAATCATGCAATTCGAATGTTTTCATGAAAAAATCGAGCAATTCGAAAGTTTTCACGAAAAAATCTTAAAAATCGGAAATTGACACCGGCAATTTTCGTGGGAGATTTGCGCATTTATTCACCAGCAGCAAAACGTGAGAATTTGCAGCAAATTTGTGCAAGACGAATTTATTCGCCCATCACCACGGGGTGACCATTTACTATGGGTCGAATATCAAGGGTTAATTAACCCTCGATATTCGACATCGAAGTTAAATCCTTCGACTTCGAATATCGAAGTCAAAGGATTTACCGCATTTGCTCGATCGAACGATCAAAGGAAAAATCGATTAAATCAAATCGAACGAATCGAAGGATTTTAATCTATCAATCTAACGATTTTCCTTCGATCAAAAAATGCTTAGAAAGCTTATGGGGACCTTAACCTAGGCTAACATTGGTGCTCGGTAGGTTTTAGGTGGCGAAGTAGGTGGTCGAAGTTTTTTTTAAAGAGACAGTACTTTGATTATCGAATGGTCGAACGATTTTTAGTTTGAATCGTTTGATTCAAAGTCATAGTCGAAGGTCGAAGTAGCCAATTTGATGGTCGAAGTAGCCAAAAAAATACTTCGAAATTCGAAGTATTTTTCATTCTATTCCTTCACTCGAGCTAAGTAAATGTGCTCCCACAAGTGTCTCAAGATTGCTTTCCCCAAAAATAAAATGTCATCATGTGAATTTCCCCAAGTACACACACACTACAGTTCCCAATGTACATATACACAGACAGGGAAGATCAGTTATCATGTATGGCTCAAAGAAACAAATTAATTTTGATTCTGATATCTAATTATTTTATGTGATTGATCACATATGAGAATGAGGTGACAAAGCTAATGGGTTTGGTATATAAATAGTTACAACCAAAAAAACTAAATAAATGGCGACAAAGTGCAGAAGTGCTGAAGATAACATTGAAAAGGGGCCAGTGGCAATTTAAATAAAGCAGTAGCACTAGCACTAATCACTTCTTTCAGCACTTTTTGGCTCAATTAGCATTTATCATTTTACATTAGCAAATGCATTATCGTTGAGCTTCCACAGACCTCTACAATGTCATCTACTGTTAGCACATTCATCTGCAATAGATTTACATTGATTGAGAAGGGAGAGCAGAGCAGGGCTAGTGCTATGTGGGCAATATTCAAAGGACCCACAGGGTCATTGTTTAAGAACTCAAGCCAAGATAATAACTCACATTTTATATTTACTTCTAGCCTTATGGTCATTTTATCTAAAGTTTCTATTAGTAACATGGTACAAAGAAATTGGCAAATTACAGATTATTTGTAGGTTGAGCATTTATGGCGCTGAATCTTCACATATACTTCTTTCGGTTTGGCCTCATTACATAAGCGCTTTTATAATTTCACCTATTAGAGCTACAATTGAGACACTTCAATGAATTCGTATTTCTAAATATGCCGTCAAATGCATCAACACTGAGGAAATAAAAATGTTAAAATATTTGTACTATAATAATAAAATATAGGCAATGCTCACACTAATTTATTTTTTAAAGATTAATAGTTCATTTTTGTCGTTTTATCACGTTGAAGAAGCTAACTACATTTTCTAACTTGTACAGGTATGGAATACGTTATCCGAAACCCATTAACCAGAAAGTTCTGAATTATGGCAAGGCTGTCTCCCAGAGACTCCATTTTATCCAAATAATCCTGAAATCTACAAGATGATGGTACAACTGTTTATAATCTGACCAAGCCATTTCCTAAGCGTATTGAAGAGTTCCTATTGTTCCTTCTGCCTTTTTTATTTTCTGTATGACATTTTCTACATCATGTCCAGCCATGTATCAATTGTATATCTCTGTATCCTTCTTTATTTCATCGTGCAGTCCTTGCTTACTTTCCTGTGTCTGTGTTGTTCTTCTGTCTCACTGCACAGTTGCCTTTCTTGGCACTGTCTGTTCCCAGGAGATAACTTTGCCTTTAGAAAGGAACCAGAGACGATTCTCAAAAAACATTTAAGAAAGTCACATGCTATGCCAAGCAAAGATCATACTATAACCTATATGTTCCTACCAAAGAAAGGCAAATCTATTTCTTACCCAACTTTAAAATGTGTTGGGTTAAATTGTAGATCTATCATCTGTAAAATGTCCATATTTGTTTAAATACCTAATATAAAAATATAAGCATGAGCTGAATATTTTTTACTGTGACATTTTGAAAGCAAATATTCTATTTCACATCATTACAAGCTAAACGACAATTATACTGATTTCTACAAAAAACATTTCTAGAAAAGGAGGGAAATAAATTCTTTACATTTGCATGAACATTGTCTCTGAATAATTTAAATTGAGGATTATTTGCTGAAATATAATAAAAGTAAACAGAAGGAATGGAAGAACAAAGTCAATTTTATCCAAGGGTTAACATTGTTTTCCCTGTATAACACAGAAGAGTAGGGATAGAATAATTAAGAAATTAGCCACTTTTATCAAGAGATTAACCCCGCTTTCCACTGAGACCACCCAGAATGATGTTATCCCAAGGCTGGCAAACTTCTGTAATCCACTTTAATAAACTACTGCATATTCAGTAAATAATTTGGTATTTAAAGATTAAGGCTTAAAAAGGTACACAGATAATATAACAGTGGGGGGAAACAAGGCAGGCGCACAGAATAAATAAAATTAATCAAATAAAACAAAGGACCTGCTTATCCTCTTTGAGAGATTTTAGGCCAGCAGTGATATCTTTATTAGCAGAAAACCTGCTCACACACCATATGCCAAAGTCTTATGCAGTATAGTTCTAAGTTCTCAGAAAATAATTAGCATCTTACAGACTAAAATCAGTCTTTGTTAAACTCGTCAGTGATTAGCATGCTGAGAGGTCAGCGTGCTAATAGATCCATATGCCGTCAGCAGAATATTGTCCTATAAAACATTTTCCTTAAAAGAAATATTATTGGTCTTGGCTTCTATTAAGTTAAGGTAGTTTTCATTATTTAAACTTTACCTGCCAGTTGCTTTATACACATTCATGAACTGTCAGCTCATAATTAACTAGTAATTATCATGCACACTATGCTTACAGTCAGCCTCTTTATACCTCTTCATTAATATTTCAGTATGTGCTATTTGAACTTCCATACTCAAGCACAATGATGGAAAATATTTTGGAATATAGAGGTACTGTATATTCTATGCTGAAGCTACAGCACATTCTGTAGCTATACATTTTGTTTAATAAGACTTTATATCATAAAAACTACAGGTATTGTCAAATAAAAATATCACTTTTTTGTAATGGTAAAGACTAAGGGGTCTATTTATCAACAGTCTCATGTTAGTGGTTTTAGGGGTTTGTAAAACCACAACTAAACTCACAAATAGGGGTTATTTACTAAACTCCAAATGCAAAAATCCCGAAGAATGTGTGATTTTTTTTTATATAATCGGACTTTTAAAAAATCACAAATTTTTTGGAACTTATTAAACTCTGAGGATGGAAAACTCCAAATCAGCAAATCCGGTAACTCAGATCTGTCGAGGTTGCATATAAGTCAATGGGAGAAGTCCCAATGATTTTTTGATGTGCACTGGGTTTCGCACAATACCCCAAAGTTTTCAGAGTTTTCGGGCAAAAAAAGAATAAGAAAGAAATCACAGTTTTCGGATGAAAATGAAAGAGTCCTTATATCTCCACTGCAGTTTTTGCGAATTTATTAGTTGGCGGTGAAACATGGAAATTTGCCACAAATTCACGCCTGGCGAATTTATTCTTCGATCACTAAATAGCACTTGATAGAACCTAAGGGGCACATTTACTATGGGTCGAATATCGAGGGTTAATTAACCCTCGATATTCGACCATTGAAGTTAAATTAGAAAGATTAAATCCTTCGAATCGAACAATTCGAAGGATTTTAATCCATCGATCCATCGATCGATAACATTGGTGCTCAGTAGGTTTTAGGTGGCGAAGTAGGTGGTCAAAGTTTTTTTTAAAGAGACAGTACTTCGATTATCAAATGGTCAACTAGTCGAACGTTTTATAATTCGAATCGTTCGATTCAAAGTCGTAGTCGAAATAGCCAATTCGATGGTCGAAGTAGCCAAAAAAATACTTCGAAATTCAAAGTATTTTTCATTCTAATCCTTCATTCGAGCTAAGTAAATGTGCCCCTAAGTCTTTAATAGTGACTTAAAGCAATTTCCTGCTGTGTCTTATGTGCCAATCCACTAGGGGGCATAAAGAGCTTTTTGTTCTGAGAAAGGAGATGTATCACCCTATCAATAGGGATATCTATTAAGAAAAAAAAAACAATTATATTGTTTTGCACTTGAACTGGCACATGATGTAAGCTAAGGTTTCATTTGAAAGACCCAAATAATTAGAAATGATTTAAAGAGATTTAAATGGCCATAGAATCTAAAGTGTTCTATAACATCTATTGCATAAGCATTTGTCAAAATTGAGGTCAAGCCACCATATGCACTCTTCATGTTTTCTTGCAGAGATTTAGGAACATGCTAATGTATGTACACATCAATCATATGTTTATGATAATGTGCAAAGTTGGTGATGTCACACATTCCAGGTCAATGAAGAAGCATGGAAATGAAAACTTAGCATAAGTCTGTCGGGCTAATGACTGATGAATCAATTGATTTTTCCTTGTCATTTCTGATGGGCTTCATTTATCAAGGTTACATCCGAGGCTATACATCATAGCACTGTCCTTATTAACATTGTCACTATGTAACACACCAATGATTGTTGATTGAAGTAAAATTAGCATTTTGCCCACCTATTAATCTCTCTAAGTTATTTTGTGTTAATATATGAAGAGCCTCTCTCCCTGATATACACTTCAGTTGTCAATAATCCAAATACCTTTTTTAATACATTTTACATTCCATTGTTGATCTTTGTGTTTATAAACTGAAACTAAAGCTAAAGTCATAAATTACCTAGGATACAGGTAATATGATAATTTATATATATAAATTTATATATATATATATATATACATACACACATATATATATATATATATATATATATATATATATATATATATATATATATATATATATATATATATATATATATATATATATATATATATATATACCTGTTATCCAGAATGTTCGGGACCTGGGGTTTTCTGGATAATGGATCATTTAAATATAAAATAAACCCAATAGGCTGGTTTTGCTTCCAATAAGGATTAATTATATCTTAGTTTGGATCAAGTACAATGTACTGTTTTATTATTGCAGAGAAAAAAGTAATCATTTTAAAAAATTTAGATTATTTGGATAAAATGGAGTCTATGGGAGACATGCTTTCCATAATTCTGAGCTTTTTAATGGATAATGGACTTCCGGATAACGGATCACATACCTGTACAATGGTACATAAATCTTAACTATAATATTGTATGTAACATACTTTATTTTTTTAATGGGCAACTGTTTCTTCACAAATGCTTTTCTCTTGCTCTACATAATAGATCTATTTTTTGGAGTTCATGTTTATGAGTGGTACAGATACAGATGGAGCTCTGGTTATAATAAACATAATCTAAAGATATTGCAGATAATTTTTTTTTACACTAATTTCCTAATGATTGCTGAAAATAATATATGAACTCTTTTGGGATAAAATGGTCAATCAAATGAACTCTTTTCTCTTTTTGAAAAAAGGGATTTAAACATCTTGACTATCCAAGAAATGATGTGGGATAGCCGGCACTCCATCTGTATATCTGGCGCTTCCAATTTTCTATTCTTATTACGGTGTCTGCTCCATCTGTAGCAATTATTCATTCATTGGCAAAAACAGTCCACAAGGAACATCTCACATTTAAATGGAAAAAGGGAGCTGCAATGTGTGACAGATACACAGTTTGAATCTGCTTCATGTGAGAGGGATCACATTTATTTATTTGTTTGTATTTGTAAAAAAATATGTCACCCCAAAACCATCAGAATTCCAGAGAATCAGAGGACCCTGTCTTTAAACTAGCATATAAAGAATGCAATAAGTTGTGTCTACATGTGCCAAGCTCAGTTATAAGCAATTTAAGTTCACTTCGAGAGTCAGAGCTTGGAAGCTGAGTTTGACAGTTGCTGTTGACACACGAGAGTCATGTTTAATTCAAGAATGGCCATTGCTCTGGTTTCAGTGACCCCCTCAGCAGAATAAAGTGAAACTTTCAAGTAAAATTCTATTTATTAAAAAAAAAAGCGAAAGTATAAAAGGCTTTAAAACTGACTTGTGACATACAATATGGGGGCATTGAAAACAAAGCTGATTCTTGGACTATATGGGTCAGTGGCTATAAAGGACAACAACAGCTGTATAATTCGTTGATGTCTAAAGTGTTTATAATGTTCCCTGTCTCTGTGTAAAAAGGGGCACTCTGCCAGCAGCCTCTAGATCTTGGCAAAATACGTTGGTTTACTTTGCACTTTTACCTGACACTTCCACTCTTCTCAGAGTTCATCAAACAGCACTTCCTGATGAATAAGGCTTAATTTACTCTACTATTTGCCTTGCTAATGTTTATTTGCAGAGAGATGAAGTAAACCCAGCCCTGACAAGCCTGATGACTGCTTTACTGCTTCTGCTACAGTGGTCAATTGAGATGCTCCCTAAGGAAGCCATGACTGTTGCCTTAGGCTTCTAAAATAAACTACTGAAAGGGAAGAAAAAATCCATTTTTAATGAGCAGTGGGCAAAATCAATTAGCCAGCGACTTGGAAAAGGAAATTAATAATTACTCTCATCTGACATTTTCATAAACCTTATAATAAATGACCTCGTCTGCGAGCCACACAAATGAAAATTCCTTTCTACTAATATGACAGAAGTTGTTTTTTAAAAAAAAAAGGTTCTAGTGCTCTTTGCAAGGATGAATCTGTAAGGATAGGGATTTTTTTTCCTTTCCTGTCCAAGAGGAAAAACAGTGATGTAGTTCATTAACGTCATTCAACTTGGAGACAGCCAGACATACAGGTCAGATAACTGTATTTTTTCAAGAGCTATCATTTTCTCCAAAGTGTATTGACAGGAAGTTGCACAACCAATAAACTATAATTTTTTTAAGGAGGAATAGAATGGTGTCTTTAATGCAGCACTTTTTTTTTTTTTTGCTCCATTAAAAGCAAACTGTACCATTTATTAACAAAGAAACAATGGATTACTTTAAATTGGAACTTGCATTTTCAGTTAGGATTTTCAGTTTATACATCAAGAATAAAGGCCATATTGTATTGCACATTTAGACTATTCAGTCTTTTCTTTTCATGTCTGTCATATGAACATAAGATGTTGAGGGATTTCAGACCCATTAAATACAGTTTCTTTGGTGAAAGTAAAAAGACATTGAATACGAGTCATAGTTCTTGTGGGTAACTTTGAGTATGGCCTGAAAGCTCCAGGCCAATAGAACTACATATATATATTTATACAAATATAAATCTAGTGTTGCCAAGTGAACAATCTTGAAAACAAACTTTTCTCATCTCAGTGAAGGGCAAATAACAACAAAATATGAATGGGCCTTATAGACTTTATAATTTAATGTATTATTATCAAATTGCTGGTTAAAATTTTCAATATATTTGTCACAATATGTTCACCACTATCACCACCACCGGCATCTTCCATAGGTAATGAGTTTCCCATTCTTTTAATGAGAATCAGTGGCATGCAGGGTATGGCATATTGATGGCCTCAGTTCTCCCCAGAGATTCATGGGGGTCACAACATCAAGGGGAAGATTTATCAAGGGTCAAATTTCAAAGTACAAAAAAAAAAATCGAATTTGAAGCTTTTTCAACAAATTTGTCTATCCTGCGGTCGAATAAAAATCGTTCTAATGATTCAAACGATTTTAGCGATCGATCGAAGGATTTTCCTTCGACCTCTAAAGACTTAGAAAATGGTTGTAGAAGGTCCCCATAGGCTAACATAGCACTTCGGCAAGTTTAATTTGGTGAAGTATTGAAGTCGAAGTTTTTTTTAAAGAGACAGTACTTCGAAGTAAATTAGAAGTAGCAGTATCCGATTTAATAGTCGAAGTATCCATAAAATTACTTTGAATTTCAAATTTTTTTACTTCGAAAATTCCCTCAAATTCACTTCGACCCTTGATAAATCTGCCCCCAAGTGTAACAGAAGCCTGATGCTATTCACATATGTAAGTATTGGTAAAGGAATTCAGAGACAGGTATCACAGATAACCTATGTCCAATAAAATGGTTGTACATGTATGGAATCTGATATTCGGAATCCCTTTATCTAGAAAGCTCCAAATTACAGACCTTCTCCCATAGATTTCATTTTATTCAAATACAGTATTCTAATTTTTTAAAAATTATTTATTTTCTCTCTGTAATAATAAAACAATACAGCGTACTTTATCTAAACTAAGATATAATCAATTCTATTGGTTTTAGTTAATGTTTACATGATTTCTAATAGACTTAGGTGGTTATTTACGAAAACTCTGGTCAGGAATTTGGGGGCAAAAAAATTTTTTTTCGTGAAACAACAATGATTCGGGAAAAAAGTCAGAAAACTTAGTATGAATCGAGTTTTTCACTTGATTGTACAGAGTTTTTTCACAGCCCGACTTTTTAAAGTTATTTTATTGTTAAGGTAAAATCATGGATGGGAGTTTGGTCGAACTTTCTTTATTAACAAAATGTGAATAAATCGGATTTTAGTAAACCCCCCAATGTGTGAAGATCCAAATTAAGGAAAGATTTGTTATCTGGAAAGCGTCAGGTCCCAAGCATTCTGGTTAACATATCCCATACTTGTACTAGTACAGTATATTGGAGATAAAAACTGATCAAAGGGCATTCAAGGCTTCTATCTATAGGATGAACTGTTGTTGCCAAGAAGTTTATTTTTTGCAGATGTTGCACACATACTGTTACATATAACTCGTAAGTATGCATAATTTCCAGTGTTTGATGATTAAGGCTCTTTGCAGCCCTCTTAGGGGCAAATTTACTTACCTCCGAAATTGCGACAGCGACGGCTTCGCTGATATCGCAACACTTCACCAGGCGTTGATTCGCCAGGACAATGCTAATTCACTAAAATCCGAAGTTGCGTACAGGGCGCCTAACGCTGGACGAAGTTGCGCTAGCTTACTGTGGCAAGCACAGTGAAGTTGCGCTAGCGTTGCCTATTTTCCAAAGTTGAATGGACATATATGTTGCAGCCAATACATTACATTACACAAGCCCAGGAAACCTTAATAAAATAAACTAGAGTTGTTATATTGCCCTACACATGAGCCCAGTGTATAGTTTATGTGCCATATGTTAGGAAATGTAGGAGGGAGGCCGGGTACCCCCCAAAAAATTACGATCTTTTGCAGCCTATCACCCTGTAAAAAGTAAAAGACAATAGTGTTTTTTGAGACTTAGAAAAAATTTCAGCTATTTTTTTACCAAGTCCTATCTACTCTATTGTTGCACTTCGACTAGTCTTAACTGGAGAAGGCAAGTCTGGCGGACGAAGTAACATTCAGTCAAATCTCAATCTTAGTGAATTAGTTAAGTTTGTTTGCCACAGCGCAACTTTGCCTGGTATTAGGGTGCGAAGTACCGTTAGAGTCTATCTCATTCGCTTGTGAAATTACGACAGCGCCCGTTAGTAAATTGGTGAAGTTCCGAAATGACTTCATGCTGGAAAATTTTAGCCAGCGCTAGTAACTACGCCCTTTAGTAAATTTGCCCCTTAGTGTTAGAATCCTTCCAAGCAACCCCATCTTGTAAAATGGTAGCAGAAATTGGCTCAAAATAAAGCAAAATAGTTCAAAACCTTTTCATGGGTTGCCCTTTCTTGTCAGCAATGGCAGAATATTTACAGGACAGTTCACTAAATTACCAGTGAAGATGGATTTAGATGAAACCACACATTAGTTTTTTCAAATTATGGCACTTTCTTTTTTTCTTCAAAGTGTTTTTTTCTATTTATTGAACAAAGTAGAGTCCTTTTTCTGCCTGCATGAAGACATATTTCTTTCTGGAAATAATGTAACTCATCATGGATCCTTCCTGGAAGAAAATATCAGCTGGTGCATTGGAAACTTCTCACGTCCAGACAGGGTCAGATCAATTGTCCTATATTTTGAGAGTATCTAATAAAATGTCTAATTATCAAGATCAATTCAATTACCTCAGTATTCACAGGCATAAAAGTTGAGGAAATTTAAGTAACAAACTGGAAATTCTGCAAAAATGCATTGGGAACTTAAAATTACATACAACTTATAAAAACCTAGGTGAAATAAGCAGGAGGAGGACCACTAACATAGGAAGCTACATACATGCCCTTCACTATCATAGAGGTGCTGTATCACTGGTAAACCCAATATACAGAACCCATTGGACAAGATATATTCAATATCTTTGCTTTGATTATCTTTCAAATGGTGTGGTAGACCAGGAAATAGGTCACACAGTAAGCCCAGAAAGTCCCATTGGGTGAGGATAGGATCAATGCTGTCCTAGCCTGAGTGGATTATATAGGTTTCCTGATGGACCAGTCAGATACTGGTCATTTTGAACCCTATCTAAAGAACCAACATTTTTTCTTGTTCTGCATTGTAATGATTTTGTCTTTGCACCATTTTTTGTCATTTCTGAATGTCAACGTATGTCAGTAAACCTTTGATTAAGTGCTCATGAATATGCAGTATGGTCACTCTTGTACTTTTATAGACTGAATAATTGCATGATGCCAGGAAAGAACACCCATACCAATTACTATGTCAAAGGGGCAGAAAGGTTCAAAGTTAGATGCTAAGCTCTGCAGTTTCTCTGCTATATACCCAATGTCATCTCCTCTCTGATTTCCAATTTCCACTTGAACAAATTGCTTATATATATATATATATATTAGTAATTTATACATGTTGCTTAAAATGTGAATAATCTAATTTGTATTTATTTCTGAGCATTATCTTTTATACATTTCACCATTTTCATTTGTAATTTTAAGCATTTCAGCATTGTGTGTAAAGGTTGCCACATGTTCTTCACGAGAGATCTGCGCTATGCTGTAAAATGTCAGGGATGGCGACAGAACAATGTGCCCTTTTATTCACATATTATACACATTATATAACCAGGCATGACAACTGCTGATTATGTCTTTTTGAAGCATTGATGCTTTTTTTGTTTGCCAGTTATCCTCTGGTGAATATACCAATACAGGCAAAGTCCCATCAATGTAATAGTCACTCAACTGTCTGTCAGCCGGGGGAAGGGAAAGGTGACAGTTCTGACATGCCTCTAGTCATCTCTTTGGAAAATTGATATTGCCCTGTCCCATAAATAATAGCTTTGGAATCTAGCTGCCTTGTGCACGCATCCCAGAATAATCATCTTTCATTTAGTCAGAAACTGAACAATTATACCGCAGTAACCCAATCAATAGTGCCTTTCTGTTCTGATTCATTTGTTATGTTACTGTTTTTACAGTAGCCGAAATAAAATTTTTAACGCTGACAAAAAAAGTGAATGTATTGTTTTACAAGAGTTCTGATATTTCTAATTACTTGGGAGCAAAGATGAATTGAAATATGCATTCTGCAATCTTCCGTGCAAATCAAGAGCTGGAGAGCTGCAGAAAAATTGCACCCTTATTGTACAGTATATACAGTATACTTAGCTGGTATTTAGTGCATTGCCTTCAAACCAAATGCTTAGGGAAGCCTTCCACAAGCTCCTCATAATACAGTGCCCATGTCACCTGACAGAACTGGTCAGTCAATAAGGTTTGTGGGGCTCCATGCTTTTCACAAATTTTCAATGGGATTCAGATCTGGGCTTTGCAAGAAGCACTCCAATACTTTACCTGTGTTGTCCTTTTCATCTCATTTTTTGAATTACCCTGCTATTGGTCTGGGAAACTCAAAACTTTTTTGGAACCCATTTCTTCTCTTTGGATGCTTACAATGTAGTACAATATGCAGCAGCAGACAAAATGCCCCTTGTGTAGTGATGGGCGAATTTATTCGCCAGGCGCAAATTTGCGTGATTCGCCGACGACGTATAAATTTGCGAAATGGCAGTTTTTTGGACGCCGGCACATTTTGGCCAGCGGATGTGCGCTGGCATCCAAAAAACGGATGCCGGCATCCAAAAAAACCGACAGCGCCGTTTTGCGAAATTTTTGCCGTTTCCCAAATTTCCCCGGGAAATTCACAAATTTTTCACCCATCACAACCCTTGTGCCATAGCCCTTATATCAAAGGCTCATAAACATTTAATCCTGGTGCTTGATTATACCGATTTAACAAAGATAGTGAAAGTTCAATGATAATTATAATAAAGAGGTGGTAAATCTGTGAGAACAGTATCTCATTAATGCATTAACATAATGACTAATCAATTGATTGGGTGACTATATGATTATTCAGAGAAGATATAATTGGTCAAAACAAAATCTGTAAAGTACAGAGTTGGCAACCTCCAGGCTAGGCTGTATATGTATTTTTATCTTACCGAAAGTGTGGATATATAATTTTTAGTGTCTAAATTATAATGTTTGCCTTTTGCTCTTTGGATTAACTCATTGTGTAATGATTTATTTCTGTCTCTCTGCTATGCAGAGATGCAGTCCAGTCACTATGCATAGCTTGAATTACCAAAGAGGGTTTATGCAGAATTATAAAATATTTGCAGCTGCTTTCATGTTTACCAACACTCTAGCAAAGCCTGATTTCCATTATTTTAGGTATTTCTAATAGTGTAATGTGTGAACCATTAGGACATTCATTTTGCCATTCACTTCTCTAAATGGACACAATCAATACCTTAATGGGAATGTTTGGAATAAGCCTTACGAGAACCAAATTGGCACATTACAACATTTTTTCCAGGCTGTGCATTAAGTTCATTAAATTTTCTCATTTGAATTACAAATTCTAGTTCTCTTGTCTCGATGAAGACAGGGCCCTCATTTACAAGCATAGATTTGGCTGTGTTAATGTATTACACAGAATTAGAAAGTTAATGCAGTAGAGTGTCTTTATGTCACCCTGACTGCTACTTAAAGCAAAAGAAAGGCTGAATATTCTGGCATGACATAAGAGCCGCACTGACAAATTGAGTCCTGATAAAACCCAATACAGTGAAAAATTGTAAATCAAACAAAAATATTTCACAATTTCCATTAAAAATGGAGCTAAACGATTATAAATATATTATATTGCATTTAGTGCAGTATTAACAATAATTACCTCAAATCCAAAGAGACTGGCACTAAAATAAGCCTTCAATAACAATTGCAAAGATTGTTAAGCATTTGGTCAGCCACCCTTCTTTATAACAAGGTGATAAATGAAGCCATTGTTGTGTAATTTATTATGCTCGAGTTCCAAGGAGAAACAAAGGATGTAGCCTAAATTTGTGATACAAGGAATATTTAGGAAATCGAAGAAGCATTCATCCAAATTCTACCCATAGTTGGCTTAGTAGCTTGCACTGCTTATCCGATGCACCTCCACTCCACTATGGGGTCCCCAACCTTTTTTACCCATGAGTCCCAATCAATTGTAAAAAGAGTTGGGGAACATTACAGCCATGAAAAAAGTTCCTGGAGATAACAGATCAGGACTGTGATTAGCTATTTGGTAGCCCCAATGTGGCTTGGCAGTCTAAAGGAGACTCTGTTTGGCAATACACCTGGTATTTATGTAACCAAACTTGCATCTAGGCAAGAATTAAAAAGTAAGCACCTGCTTTGAGGCCACTGGGAGCAACATCCATGAGGTTGGTGAGCTACATGTTGCTCACAAACCACTGGTTGGGTATCACTGCTCAAGATCATGTTATTATACTATTACCATTATAAGCAGATGTAGTAGTTCTTGATGTACCTTTATTTAGGCCCATAGATTTCAACTTCCAAAGCAATGACTGTTTCCACTAACTCAGTGAGTCACTTGTGCTCCAACATAGTGAAACAAAGGTTGATTTCTGCTCTTCTATGCCTTTCATAACAATCCAAATATTCAATAGACATTAAAAGTAAATGGCATATAAATATAAACAGTGCTCGTCATATCAATATTCTTTAAGATATGATTAATTCAAAAAGTCCTGAAAACCCTATCAAAATACTTGGTGGATGTCTCCCTTTGCCAGTTATCTTGGTTCCAGCCACAATCATGTTAGACTATGGTGCCAACTAGTTCAACATGTTCTGGGATGTCCTCAACTGTACATAATAGGCAAACTTGTTTTGCCTCCTGATTAATAAACTCCAGATTGACCAGACCACTTATTAGGAGACTAATAATCCTGAAGTTCAATGGGAAATTACAGAACATCATTAAAATAGTGTCCACTGTGTTACCAATGAATAAAGAGAATTATGGAACAGCAAAGTCAAGTAAATTCATCTGTAGCATACGATAAAATGCAAGCCATGATACACCTTGATATAGAGTTTCTTGAGCTGGAAGGCTATTCTCAAAATTGCCTCTCAAGCTCAACTGAAAGCTTTAGCGAGAACCAAGTAGACTCCTTTCTATCCACACACTCCTGACTCAAGATTTTATA
>NC_054373.1:24999060-25066560 GCF_017654675.1 Xenopus laevis
GCAGCTCCCACCCAGTGAAATGTACAAATCCAAACATACAGCAACTTCACATCCGATGCACACCATAAACCACACGTTCATGCATTACCCTCCCTATTTTAAATTAAAATGACCTATCAAGAGGGGTCTATTTCCCTTTAACACTTGACCACTTTGACAAATGTAACAATCGGAAGAAAAGAAAAAGATTCATTCTGTTCCAAATTTGCAGAATCAACAAAGAATGAGATAAAAGCACTTTAGGGAGAGACGGACTGTATTTTCATTAGGGGCTCTTGACAGTGCAGGGAGATGTATGCTGTAGTTCAATCATAATTTTTCCATTTGAGAGGCCTGGGAGTCATTTTCTATAGAGAAGAAAAAAAAGGAATATTGATATTGATATTCTCCTATTTTCCAAAAGAAGGGAGCCCCTTTCCGCCAGCCCCTGTGAGGGTCTCCTGATTGACTCCATGCAGCATCACAAGACAATAACCCTTGTTCCATGGGGGATAAGGCAAACATTATCTCGCCTGCATCACACGGTGTCGCCTCCTAATACAATTTCCATGCAAATGTAACGACATTAGTATAAATTAACCCAAGATTATATGTAACCTTTCTACAGGACGGCTTTCATCAGAGATTGCAGCTAATTTATGTTGATTGATTCTTTAGATTACCCCACATTTATTTCTCTTTTCGACAATTATAGATAGGCTGTGTATTTATTTTAAAGGCAATATAAAAAAATAACAAAAAGGCTGAAAAACTAGAAATGTTTCCCCCTCCAGTTGTTTGGTGAACGCATCTGTATTATGATGAAACAATCCATGCAAAATAAATATCGCTATAGGTAACTTTGCCTCTATTCTCATAGGGCCGGCATTAAATTACAGGTTTTGTGCTGAGTCTGATGCAATCCTGCAAAAGGGAAGAGCGGTTTGCTGAAACTAGTTAATTGCACTGATGATGATGACGCCAATAAAAATAGATGACTAAATAAGCCTCGCGTATTGTGCAACTGTATATATTGGTGTACAAACCATAAAAATGCATATGCCATTGTATAATCTATAGGGTAATGCAATTCCAAGAACCCAGTTTGCCCAGGTCAAGTGACCAATAACAACCATGCTGCTGTGTGTCTTTAAACTGCTGAACAGTCAAAATACTGCCTGCTGATTGGTTGCTAGGGGTTGCTAAACAGGATGCAAAGTGCAGGGTTGGGTGTATAAGTGCCAAATACAATACACTGGCAATGCACCGTAAAAAGTTACTCGCGGGGAGGTGGTCTGCCGGTAGTGGCATAGAGAGGACTTTGAGGCTGGGGTGGCCTGGGGATGGTGTAGGGGCCCCTGAGGCTGCATGCCCGGTGGGCCCTGGGCCCCCCAGTCTGACGCTGCCCTTTACATCCTGCCCTGCATGTAGTAAAGGGCCCCCAAAATGTGACCAGAATAATAGGAGACAGAGTATTAAAGCTAGGAATGCACCAAATCCAGGACCAGCCCGTGATTCAGTTTTTTAAGAAGGATTCAGATTTGGCCTAATTTAAGTGCCTGGTTGCACCGAATCTGAATCACATGACACAAACAAGGAAGTACAACTGTGCACAATTCTCTTTCATACTTCCTGGTCCTAATTTGCATATATAAATTAGGGTTGTAGGGTACAAAGGATTCATCCAAATCCCAAAATAGCAGATGTGGGTGAATCTTTAATTAAAACTTTAGATAATAAAATGAAATGGTGTTATAATAAATGGAGATATTACTGCAGTACCGCTGGTAGGCACTGCAATGGGCAATCTGAGAAAAAGTAGGGCAGAATAAAACTACCAGGCAACTTTCCTTGGTACAGAACACATCTGGAAATCTATCTGTCATCCATTGAATGTAGCATTTGTTTTTAGGCCGATGCAAATGAAACAGGACATGGTTATTAAGTGAATCAAATCCAAGCGGCTAGAACACGTCTGGCATATCAAAGAAACTGTTATCACACAACTTCAAAGGCATCACATGAGTTCCGTTATGTTTTTGCCAGCCTTTGCAGAAATTATCTCTGCTCCCTCAATGGTTTCCTTACAGAGGAGAAAGCCAGATACTGTTACAGAACCATCCTCTCATTAGAACCGTCCTCTCCTTACTTAAATGTCCCTGACTCCATCATTTAGTCAGTAAAATTGGTGTATAGTATTGGAGTATTGGAAGCAGTGGAAGGCTCACTGGTGGTGTAGAAAGATCAAAGAGAGTTGGAATGCAATGGGCTTATCCCCAAGAATAACAATTATAAGAAAGGTATTATAGTCTAGTGGAGAGACATTCTGCCCTTCAGTTCCAACTGGTATGGGCATAATATTACTGCTGGGAGCCCTAAACTTAGGGAAGATGGTTTTCTCATCTTTCAGAAGGTATTATGGCAATAAGGAGATGGAAATCGGTCTGAATCCCCCTTTCACTGTCATTTCTGTTCATTGCATGGCATGGCATTGTTGGATTCAAGCCCCCTGTTGAGGTTCAACTTTTTGGATTATCCAACTCAATTTTCAAGAATATCCTGAACAACTAATAAGCTTCTACCTTGACTCTCACCCTGCTTGATCTTCAGGCTGGTCCATTCTTTTACTTCAGGAAGACCAGCCCCATCGTTTTGAATCCATAACACTAGAAGAAACATACAAGGCTCACCAAGGTATTTAATGCTCATCTGGTTACTCCATCTACTTACCCTACAAAAAAGTTTACACCTGTCCTACAGTGTTATTCCAGTAGTTTACTATTGGAAATCCTGGTACAATGTACCATACTAACAATTAATCGTTATTTAAAACCCATCTACCAACTCATCAAAGCCGTTATATAGGCTAGAACACTTACAAATGTCGACATTGTTTCAACTAAGTATTTCAATAAAATAATCAATTCTTAGTTGCCTACGGTTATTGGAGAATAAAAGTGTAAGCAATCTAACTAAAGTTTATTTGGCTAATTATCGCCTTCAATACAATCAACTGAAGTAGATTTGTTGAGTTTTATTGTGCACAATTAGACAGTGCATCAATTAGATCATTACAGCAGAATTACACAGTATGGGTTTTAGCACATTAATCAATTCACAGACAATAACTTGATCAAGTCAAAGGCTTTTTCTTTGTGTCAAGCTGGAAAAGAGCATTAAAAAGAATGGCAAAATTGTCCAAATGGCTTGCAGGGAATGCTGGGAGTTGTAGTTCACAAAAGAGATGGTTTCATTGACATAACAATGACATAAGTGCTGGATTTTACAAGGTGATATATATATAGTGTTTTCAATAAGCAATCATTTGGTCATAAGCTGTTCCATAGCAAGACAGGAGAAAGGCAATGGCAATGTATATAACCCAAAGCCCTATCAGAGTTTGGAATGGAATTATATCAATTACGGATTTCCAACCTGCATCCACAGCTGCTGGTTTGCATACAGGGCATCCCTGATACATCATATACTGTATACTTCTATGTTAGCATTCTCAAGGGCCTCTTAAATTAAGGGTCCACGACAAATCCCCTCATATATAACTGTTAATTAGTTTCAGCTTTTCTTTATTTCTTGGTACAGGTATGGGACAGGTTATACAGAATGCTCTGGACCTGGGATTTTCCAGATAAGGTGTAAGTTCTGCAATTTTTATCACCAAACCTTGAGTCTACTAAAAAATAATTTAAACTTGAAATTTTTATGTTTTGCCTCCAATAAAGAATAATTATATCTTAGTTGGGATCAAATTACTGTTTTGTTCTTAAGAAATTGAAATCTTTTTAAAATACTTGGCCTCCCATAATTCTGGGTAATGGATTTCTGGATAACGGATCCCATGCCTGTATGACAGGCCTGACCTAATACAGTTCCAAAAAAAATCTACTGGTGAACCCCAATTGGTGAAGTACCCTTTAGCCTCTTTTTAATTATATCTTATATAATATATATAATTATATCTTAGTTGGGATCAAATTACTGTTTTGTTCTTAAAAAAAGGAAACACTTCAATTATTTGATTACAATGGAGTCTACGGAAGATGGTCCTCCCATAATTCTGGATAATGGATTTCTGGATAACGGATCCCATACCTGTATGACAGGCCTGACTTAATACAGTTCCAAAAAAAAACTACTGGTGAACCCCAACTGGTGAAGTGCCCATTAGCCTCTTTGTATTTCCACTATGGACCTAAATATCATACATGTATAGTAATTTATGGCATTCAGTGGTAATAGCAGTTGGTCTTAGGGCTCTTACTCACTGGCGTTCTGACCTGCGCTCCCCTGCGTTCCGTTTTTTGGCGTTCAGCCGCAGGGGAGTGCAGGAATAGACGCATGTCATTATTTCAAATGGGGCTGTACTCACTCAGGTGCGTGTAGGCGCCGAAAAATGCAGCATGTTGCGTCTCAACCTGCGTTCGGCGCCTACACATGCCTGAGTGAGTACAGCCCCATTTGAAATAATGACATGCGTCTATTCCTGCGCTCCCCTGCGGCTGAACGCCAAAAAACGGAACGCAGGGGAGCACAGGTCAGAACGCCAGTGAGTAAGAGCCCTAAGACAAATAAGGGAATACAGGTATTAGCACTGGGCTAGCCACACACCAGACGTGAATCCAGTAATTAAGAAAGAGCTGATACATGTTTTTGCAGCAAACGGCATGATCCCAAATTTATTCCATGGTGCTACTGACACTTTACACAAGAGCAAACGTTTTGGGTACTGCATGGCCCTTCCTCAGTGATACTATACCACAAAGAGTAAGCAGATATATAGGCAACTAGTTAGCGACCCCTAGTGGTGGTCAATGCCATATGTCCATCAGCAGAAACAATAAATAAATTTGGGATCACCCTGTTTTCTGCAAAAACAGGTATTAGCTCTTTCTTAATTACTGAGTTGGTCTTAGATGTCAAGTACAGTACTTGGGTAGCCCCCAAGAAGCCAGCTCCATCGCTAGTTATAAAACATCATGGAGATAATTTATTCACAGAAGTGATAAATTGCACCAGTGCCATAATCCATGGCAACCAATCAGAGCTTGAATTTCATTTTTAAACTTAATCCAACACACACAAAAAACTTTTGTGCTATTCCTTAATGGCTATTGGAATTTTGCCCGGGTCAACATATTATCCATATTTAAATGAATTATGGTAAACACCGGAAGCATTAAGGGAGTCTGTCAACAGAACCTCATGCCATTAATCAATCTGTGATTTTTATAGTCAGGTTGGATAGATGAGCCTAAAATTGATATATTTGCAGCTGCAGTAGAGGTTATTATCACATTATTCATGAGCTAGTCCCAGCACATTAATGCATGTTTCCTCTTGCTTTATTGTCTGAGTTCAGTGATGTGATCTAAAGTCTGTAGCAGACCACACAGCTTCTATTTATTTTGTTCCATGGAGAATAATCTAAAACAATGATATGATATAAAAGCTCATGTTGGCATGTATAGGAAATAACAGACCAACCCTAACGTTTCAGGGACCAGCATAGCTCCATGGACCCTTTATCATCTCCCAGGCTAAATGGAGGAACAGTGTAATACATCCTTTCATGTGTGTCTGTGGGTCAAACAATAAGATTACTAGGAAACTTTGAATCCTTTATTTGTATAGCACTGACATACCCTGCAGCCCTTTGCCCCCGCAGATGTTCTCACAGAGCATAAAAGAGTAATATAATAATTATATAAACAGAAAAATATGTGTGAGCTCGCTGTTCATAACAATAGCATTATAATCTGCCTCATTGTGTCCCAATGCTGCTGTTTGTACTTAAAATATACTAATTGCACATTGATTGTATTTGCCATAGGAAAAACGATCGCCACATTCCAGATGTGGCCTTGAATGTTATTGAAGTACGCACAGTAAGAGATGCATGGTAATAACAAAATTATGATAATACAATTTGATTATAAAGGGAAAAAAATAAGCAGAATAATACTGAAAACTCAATTACTCCAGCAGCTCTGGCTTGAAGCAACTGTGACTTGGTGACATCTGTTACTAGGATGTATTAAAATGACTTTTTTGTGGTGAAGGAATTGAAGGCCCCCGAAAGGCATTATTTTCGAGTAACACTTGCCTGGTAACTGACCAGTTCTTTTTAAAGAAAGAAAGAACATATTTTAAAAAAAAAATTGTATTTATTTAACAGTCCCTATCTGCATTAGTGGAGTGGACTGAAGACAGCCAACTTAATTACATCTGCAGAGATTTTGCATAGACCTGATAAAGGTGGAGAATGGCTGACCTCTACTCCCCTGGGTCCAGGACCTCCTTCTGCAACTCCTTAGATGATTGGTCTATCCTGGGGCCCAAAATGGGAGCTTTCTCCTTGGGTTTATACTACTATGCTCTGGCGATACATTGATCGACTTGTACAGTATATGACTTATTGATCCATATGCACTGGCCAACATTGTGCATCTGAAAATGGCATTTTCAGTTGTTTCCCAATAAATCAGATACAAGGTACCAGTAGTTGTTGACTAATGGAGCTCACCAAGCTATCGTGGAGGTCCTAGTGCTCATGCCTCAAACCTTTTAGCTTGAGGGAGTGGTAACTCAATCGTGTTGCAAAACAGGAGACTGGGGCTCTCCTCAATTTATAATCCAACCAATATCCATGGTGCATAGATGCTGGTCATGATAATCATGTACGGCTTCAGAGTTTTAAAATGATATTCTCTCCATCAGAGCACACAGAATTTTTACAATGGGCAAAAGTTTGCAACCAATCAGATTTGGCACATAGTTCTCACCTTGAGGCAAAAGCCCCTGCCTGTAGTGATCATCAGTATCTGTTTCTACTTTTATGGTTGGTTAATATATATATATATATATATAAATATATATATATATATATATATATATATATATATATATATATATATATATATATATATATATATATATATATATATATATATAATATATGGCAGTCAAGTTATAAGTTTTAGGTACAAACAAGTAATTTTTTGTTCTCAAACTATGCCCTATGACATTCTATTCGTGGGGAAATACATGTAAAACAAACAGTGTACATTTTCTCTTCCAAATCCAGCCTGAAAGATCTTCCTACAAGCCACAACAATAAAGTTCAATAAAACAAGTGAAGCAAGCAGCTCAAGTCAGCTCAAGAACACATTTTAGGAGATTAAATAATCTTTAGAGATGTATTAGCATTCCAAACAAAGACTGAGATGTTCTTGAAATTGTAGTGCATTCTACAACCCCCCCGGCCGGTCAATATAAATATTTGTGTTTTTTGCACCAGTCCCTGCTGAATTAATGCCAAGCAGTCTATATTTGGACTTAATATTTGTCAGCAGGAACTGGAGAGTTGCTCTTATCTAGATAATCTACCATGTCCTATAAATCCATTCTTTATTAAATGCTGCAGTAATTACAGACTTGGAAAAATAAGATTTATTTCTGTGCTTGATGGTATCAGTTGGTAGATATTTCCTCTACCCCCGGTGTCACTGCAAGATCATTTTCTTTTGTTCCGCATGCAAATGGCGACTGGTTCATTTTCTCTTAACCGGGATGGTTATGTCACATCACTTGACTAATACACATACATTTTCCACTAAAAGACAGTTTAACTGAGAGCTGTCACATCCGTCATCTCCACCCGGGCTGGTTAAAATTTTTATCTGTCGTCTTGAATTAATTTCAGCTCGCCTGAGCCCAGCAGGGGATTTTAGAGTGGTTTAGTTAAATTCTTCATTTTCAAAGAACATTATCATTATCATTTACAATCGGTCCGGGTGTCTCTTTTTCTATAGTACAGAAAGATGAATGTTATTAAACACAGGAATGGGCAAAAATAAAGAGTGCTAAATTTCAGTCTAGGTTTCAGTGTCTATTTTAAACAGCAAAGTGATTGCCATGAATAGAGATAGGAAGGTTGGGTTATAAGTTGAATATAACTTCTATCATTTCAATAGTAAATATAAATACATTTTTGCTTTGAGATATTTGTTTAATATGCCGTTAGTCGCTGAATAACAGTATGAATCAGTAACATAGTAAGTTAGGTTGAAAAAAGACACACAACCATCAAGTTCAACCTTAAGTCTATATATAACCTACCTAACTGCTAGTTGACCCCATTTGAAGCCTCTCCAATTTGCCTCAGAGGGGGAAAAAATCCTTCCTGACTCCAAAATGGCAATCGGACTAGTCCCTGGATCAACTTGTGTACTATGAGCTATTTTCCATAACCCTGTATTCCCTCAATTGCTAAAAAGCCATCTTCATATTGCTACCTAATGTATCAGCCAATGTTTGGGAAACAGATCCCAACTTATCCCTGACTTATGCTTTCTTTTTGTAGAATAATGTAATGGTTGGCACCCTATATCTAGAACTGATGCCAAGCACTCTGGTCTTGGCTTGTGCTTCTGCCTGTAGCAGCCGCCTTTGGCCTCGGGAGGTGCAAGGCGAGGGGTTCTAAACAAACTGAGGGGCACAACTGTAGTCAGAGTCTTTGGGCTGAAGGTCACAATACAAGACGTTAGGCAGAATCGTAGTCAGATCAGGCCGGGTCAGGGCAGGTGGAGAATAATCGTAGTCAGGCAGGCAAGGGTCAAACCAGGTAGTCAATCAGAGTGTTAAGCAGAATCGGAGTCGGTAATCAGGCAAGGGTCAGGTTTCAGAAGGGAAAATAGTCAAAGCCAGGCAGGGTCAAAAACAGATATCAAACAGGAACAGGATCAGAATCAGATAGCTTACGCTCAAAACACCACAAGGATGAACCTATAATGGGCAAAGTACTGAAGCCAGAATGAGCCTTATATAGGGGTTTAAATTTCGCGCCAAAACGTCATAATGCCTGCGCGTCCGTGTCCATAAATAGAACGAGACGCAGGCGCGCTCTAGGAACCCAAAATGGAGGAGGAAAAAGAATGGCGTGGCGGGCGTCCCCGCCGCACCACAGGACCACCAGGGCAAGTAGTTTTTATTTGATTGCAGCAGTTTGTCGTCAGGGTTCTATTGCAAAAAAATATGTATTAGTTCTGTATGGCTTAATATTTGAGTACTGAAAACACCCAAGATCACATTCAATTATTGCTTATTAGAATGCAGCAGATATTTTTCAAGCTATTCTCTCTCTAAAATGCTTTGCGTCCCCTTAGTGATCTTGCACTTCTCTTTGCAGTCTAAATAATGACCCCTACTGAGCAAAATTCCAGAAAAAAACAACAGTGGTCAATAGGCCTTAAGGTACAAAGCTCTACACAGGTATTATAGTAGACCCTTCATGGGTCAGATGAGTAATGAAATCAACAAGGAATCAATTTTCATTAGGATACTTGAAAATTGGGGTACTATTTTATCCATGTCTAGTAACCAAAGGCAACATACTAAATACTTGCTTTTAAACAGCAGAAAGGTGTAGGTCACATGGTTGCTATGGGCTTTGCAGCAAACTGTGCACCTCTTATTAAATTATCCATAAAGGAAAACCTGTCATTTTTCTGCAAATCTGCTAGCTCATGATGACCATGTTTCACATCAACAACCAATTAGCCTGACAGTCTGATGAGCTTGTTAAATGAACTATAAATAGCATCTATTCAACTATGTTATTTCTATTGTTCTGTCCAACAGTATGCACATACGCATTAAAGGGACAAAGCTAACAACAATTATTTTAAATAATGGAAAAATCTGTTTTCTTTCAAAGAGGGAAGCACAAACATTGGTGATAATGTTGAAGCTGAGCATTACATGAGAAGAACATGTGATATCCCTGCAAAATATCTAAATCTCCTGTAGAAATGAATGTTGCAGTATAGACCCGTGGGGATACTCAATTGCTCTGACCACTATTGGACTCTTGATAAACGGATTGTCTCACAGGTGGCCATAAGGGCATTATAGTGTGTATTCCCAGCAGGTGTCCTAATGCCAGGAATGCTGAGGAACTGTAGGGAACCTAATCTCTAAAAACAGTTCAGTTAATCCATACTAAATACTATTGTCAGGCAAAAATATTCACACTATCTGTATAGTACACTAGAATGCACTAGTAAACTAGAACGTCTGCTCAATTCCTTTTTAATGAAAGGAAATATGGTTGGAAAGATTACATTGTATATTTGGGAAGAACGGCTTCTCTGGACACTTGGAGGTTGGACAAGCATTTTGTGGACCATAATTTAGAAGTGTAGTGATGCCCCTTCAAATTATTATTTTGAAATTCTGCTTTAGATTTTTTGCAAGTGGATGATAACGTTAAAAAGGGGGCAAGAGGATTTTTTTTTCTGTCCGTTGTCATGCCAAGTTCTTGTTTTAAAGCATGGCTGAACACAGAGACATCAACCACAAAGTCCTACCAACAACCTGAACTTCCCTATTTGCATTTAACGTTTTAGAAAACGTTATTAAAGGATACTAAATCTGCATCCATTGCTCCGGCATTGCAGTGCATTAATATGCAGACTTCATGTACTTGTTTCCAAGTTCCAAGACAAGGAGGTACTTACATTATGCTGAACTAAAATAGCATCTAATGCCAGGGCTTTAAAATCAGCTAAAGATAAACCAGGTGTGCTCTTTAATCTTCTCACTGCAAACGCACTACAGTGAATATGACAAATTTGTTTTTGTGTGCTTTTCTCCAGGGATTTGCTGGCCCATATCACTCTTAGCACCTTCTGTGACTAATTGACACTACCATAATTCCCAAAGGAACCTGCTTATATCACAGCTGCAAGTAAAGTGCTGAGAGTGTAAAAAAAGGTGTATTATTAGAACAAGTGCAAATGGCTGAAGCATTTCCAAGGATAACATTATCCTCTATATAACGTATACTTTTTACTGCTCCCATAGCCATTCCCAAGGATTTAAATGGTAAAAAATAAGTTATTTTATCTTCAGATCTAGAAAGTGGATAATGTATTTCCTACTTTGAACTTTATTATAGATATAGTGATTGTTATATTGATATTATATAGTGGGCCATGTATCATTATGGCTTTAGGTTACAGATTAATGCTTTTACTACAGGTATGGGACCTGTTATCCAGAATGCTCGGGAACAGGGGTATTCCGGATAATGGATCTTTTCATAATTTGGATATTCATACCTTAAGTTTACAACAAAATTATGTAAACATTCAATAAACCCAATCAGCTTGTTCTGCTTCCAATAAGGATTAATTGTATTTTAGTAGTTCAAGTACAAGCTACTGTTTTATTATTACAAAGAAAAAGGAAATATTTTTAAAAAATTTGGATTATTTAGATAAAATAGAGTTTATGGGAGACGGCTTTTCCGTAATTCGGTGATTTCTGGATAACAGGTTTCCAGATAAGGGGTCCCATACCTGTACTATATAAAATAGAGAAATGTATGTTGTGTCTCTCAAGAGAATGCAATGTTTCCAAGGAAGCCAATTCCCTCTTCTGTTCATCACTTCTTGTTTTGCACAAGGTAATGTACATTCCTATTTTACAGGCAGCTGTATGACACAAAATTCTACAAACTGATTTCAATTCTGCAAATTGCCAAGTAATACATAATAGAGCTATCAAAAGGTTTCAATCCCCCCACCCTTGAAACAATTTGAGGATGTTTCCTAAACACCCCATGGAATTAATGTTACTAAGTTACATTCTTCTCCTGCAACCGTTTCGTACTTGAACCCACAACGCAACTTTTTGGGGTCTGGGGAGGCAGCCAGGTCTGTGCTACAGCACTTTGGCTTATGACAAACTGGGTCCTAGCGAATTATTTCCTCTCAGTGTGATTGCAGGAGGGCAGCTCCAAAAAGCATGTCAGTCTGCGCCATATCTATAGGAACATTAGAGACTGCAACTGTGGTAAAGCCTGGGAGAACAGGTGACCTTGGAGGGACTGGAGGATGATTTGGATTTTCTAAAACTTTTTAGAAAAATTGTAACAATTAAAATAATAAAAAGAAAAAAAAAACATTTTTTGTTGTGTACTACAGGTATAAGAAAACATTATGGCAGAAATGATCAGGACATATTTTGCCCAGACTTTAGGGGCAGGACTCCACGGACGATTCCGGCTGGCGTCACGTCGGATGCAACGGAAATAAGGTAATGCTATTGTCGGATCATGTCACATTGTTTCTGCGACGCAACACGTCTGTCGGATGCAGACGCAGCGTGCAGCGTCTGCCTCCGACAATCATGTTGCGTCGCATCAACGCTGCAACACAATCCGACAATAGAATTACTTACCTTATCTCCATCGCATCCGACGCCTGCGTTTTTGTGCCGGAATTGTCCGTGGAGTCCTGCCCTAGGATTTTCCAGCCTAAACTTTACTTTACATAACTGATCCACTACCTGAAAGTGTAACAACATTGATTAAAGGGGTTTTTAATGCCTGTGCACCTGAAATTACTTGGCTTCAGGCTGTGTCTGGTTTGAGACACTTTTTTCTTGCTGTGAGCACCATACATTGAAATCTATGTAAGACCGGCAGAGATCTTAGTTATCTTGAAAAAGAGCTCCAACGTGAAGACAAAATGCTGATAGTTAATGTCACAGGTGTTCTCTTTACTGCTAGTCCATCTGTCTCTACATAATGTTGTTTTCAATGGAATACCCTTCCAGTTATTGAGTAAGCATACTGACCCGATATCCCAACAGCCTCTTAAGTGAAGTGTTTAATCTGAAAACCTGGCAAATGAACACAATTATTATAAATTCTTATTTCAATGATAATAAAACCAGTTGCTGACATGAAATTAGTCATGCAAGGAATACCTTCTGTCCAGCCAATAAACCATGACAGCAAAGGTAACCGCCAAACTCGCCTTTCGGGGAATGGAGTTATTTATTTTAGGCACACACAGATTACTTTAACCGAGTTTTTTTTTTTTGTGATGTCCATTTACCTACTGATCAATTGTGTGTTCTCATCTAATTGCACTATGCTGTGCTAGGTAGTGCTAATGTCTTCTCTGTGCTGATGCAGGAGGCTTATTGAGGACAATTCCTTATCTTTTTAGGCTTTAAAAGCTTCCAGGAACAGCTGGTGGCCTTCAGGTTAGACATTGTTATATAAGATGCTTTATAAAATATGTCCCCTTTGGTTATAGGGGACCCCCCACTACCATAAACTAAAACTGTTCATGTTAATTAGAAACATAGTTACTTTTAGACCTCACATTGCATTTGCTCTCTTCTCTGGGAATGGTAATGCCTGGCATCTTACAGAGAAAGCCCTTAACTCCCACCTCCCCATGCAACTATTTAAAATCAGACATGCACACAAGCTCATGCATAGGCAAACAGGTGTGAGGGGCAGAGGCCTGGAAAACCACAAGCAAGTATGAGATACATGTGTATCCTGCTGATAATGGCAGGCTTCATATAGAGTAGGACAAGGCCAGACAATGGAGGGGGTCAGTAGGTGGATCTTTGATTTCTCACTGCCGACATGCCAGCAGCACGGGGCGTGTAGCAGAATAGGGAGATTGGTGTCCTTTTCACCCATAATGTTAATGCGGTGGGTCAAGCAGCTTGAGATGCGTCTGGGAGACAGACACTCTCCTTTTAATTACTTATCATGTAAAGGCACATGCCAGTAATCACATATTACTTGATCTCCAAGGCAGCCAGCATGAGCCATTAACAGCTTGTACAAGAGTAGAAATTTTAAAGACACTATATATATATATATATATATATATATATATATATATATATATATATATATATATATATATATATATATATATATATATATATATATATATATATATATATATATATATATATATAATTTCACATAAGCAGCCGCACTCTGATCCGGATCTGTTCGTCTAATGGTAGGTGCTGGATCAAAAGTTTGTATTCATAGACTCTCACATAGAACCGCGCTCCAAATCGTTTAGATGAATAAAGTCACATTTATTTTGTGTCCAACGTTTCGGACCTAAGGCACAAAATAATTTTTCATCTAAACGATTTGGAGTGTGGTTCTATGTGAGAGTATATATATTTAATTCAAAAAGAAGTCTGCACACTCAGGTCTTAAAGAACAAAAAAATATATTACATTTTATTATTGGGAGACTAGCGTTTCGGACAGCAATCTGGCCTTTCTCAAGCTAAAATGTTAGTCTCCTAATAATAAACTTAAATAGATTTTTCTGTTCTTTAAGACCTGAGTGTGTGAAGCCCATTAAGTGGCAAGAATTTTATTTTGAATTGTTTATGTTGTTTTGCTGCAAGTGAAAATAAACTGCCAGAAAGAAACAACCCCTTGTGAATTCTGATTGTGCCGTGGGCTGCTTTACCCCCAGAAAGCTGATCCCAGCTACCTAAGCCCTTACAATATATATATATATATATATATATATATATATATATATATATATATATATATATATATATATATATATATATATATATATATATAGATATATATATATATATATATATATAGATATATATATATAGATATAGATATATATATATATATAGATATATATATATATATATATATAGATATATAGATATATAGATATATAGATATATAATATATATATATATATATATATATATATATATATATATATATATCTATATATATATATATATTATATTAGAAGATAAAAATAATCCAATTTGTATTTCTCTGACAGGAGAAGTCTACAAATTGGTATACTGAATTAAGGCTGAAAGTTGTGCAGCAACAGCTAAGCCCCCTTGATCACTGCATAACATTCTTGGATTGTTCCCAAGAATTTTGATCTAATTTCATATGGAATTTGCAAAATAGTTATTAACTATTGATAACATGAATGTAGAGTAGTGAGAAATTGAGAGGCATTGTCCTTTTTTTATTTTTTATTTGGGGAAACTTTTAATCACCCTCTGCGTACATTTGTTTTGTCCACATACATTTTTATGGCATCATTAGCTCGCCGGAGCCATTAGTTGGCATTCATGCAGGGCTTGGAAATCTGCCAGCATCTACATCATCTGAATAAAACCAGTTCACTTAATAGTCCATATTATACAAATAAACAAATTGCCAGATTTCCGTTGTGTGTACTTGGAGCTAATAGCATTTGCCTGCATCTCACAATGCATTTCCTAAATGTAGTAAAATATCCGCTGCATTAGGCCAGATCATTAGGGCCTTCACATCTGGCCACTTTAAAGAACATACATAGGAAGAGCACACATTACAGGTGAGCTTCCCATCCAGCCAACTCCAATGAAGTCACCTTAAAAATAGCTGCAAATGGGAATATTGATGGCAAAAAATAAATGGCAGGAGTAGCAGAAACCAATGTACAGTAAAGTGAATGCTTTCCTATTTTCGGCCAACCATTTCAGACAGTTTACAATTGGTTCATTTTTTTATTTGTGGTTTTTGAGTTATTTCGCTTTTTATTCAACAGTTTTCCAGTTTGAGATTTCAGTAATCTGGTTGCTAGGGTCCAAATTCCCCTACCAAACATTCATTTAAATAAGCAACTGAAATATGAATAGAAGAGGGCCTGAACAGAAAAGATGAATTTTGAAAATTAGCAATAAAAATACATTTATAGCTTTACAAAGCATTTGTTTTTTTTAGATGGGGTCAGTGACCCCCATTTGAAAGCTAGCAAGCATCAGAAGGATAAAGCAAATTATTAAATAAAACAAATAAATAATGAAGATACATTTAAAATTGCTTAGAATTGGCCATTCTATAAGATACTAGGGGGCAGATTTACATATGGTTGAATATCGAGGGTTAATTAACCCTCGATATTTGACTGCGGAATGTAAATCCTTCGACTTCGAATATCGAAGTCGAAGGATTTACCACAATTAGTTTGATCGAACGAAAAATCGTTTGATCGAACGATTAAATCCTTCGAATCCTTCGAAGGATTTTAATCCATCGATCGAGCGATTTTTCTTCGACCAAAAAATTGTTAGAAAGCCTATGGGGACCTTCGGTAGGTTTTAGGTGGCGAAGTAGGGGGTTGAAGTACAGTACAAAAGAGACAGTACTTCAACTATCGAATGGTCGAATATTCGAACGATTTTTAGTTTGAATCGTTCCATTCAAATTCAAAGTCGTAGTCGAAGGTCGAAGTAACCATTTCGATCTGGCACATATAATTTGCATGATATACCTTTTCATTTTAATGGGGAAATGGAGGTTTTAGCAAAGTCTGTTTCATTGGTAGAGACCTATGCCACCGCATCCTTATCAGTTATGGGGAATTCTGTAAAAACAAAAAACTTCACCATCTTGGTGTTGAGTTCTAACCCTAATCACAACTTCATTAGTGCTAATTTTAATGGCAGAATTCAGATTGTCTGCCATTGAATCAAGGTGTTTATTGATGGATTAATTCATCATGAATTAAGATTCAAACAAATCAATTTGCCTGTCTGATGGTGAACACGGAACATTATTCAAAACATAAACAGCAAAACCGTGTATGTTAGAATATAAAAAAAGAACAAATGAAAGAGACGGCTGGCATAGGATACATTAATTACATTTCCATGTTTACTATGTCCAAAAGGGCATCAAAAATAGCTCTAATAATGTTGGTTTGAGTGTACTTGTAATGTCTCAATAAAGATTAAAACAAGAGAAAACAAATAATAAAACACATAGCCGGTGTTAATTTGGCCCGAATGCTCCACTGAAGCAAAGCATTAATAAATAATTACTACACAGACCAATCACAATTAGTAGCTGTAAATGTTTCCATTTGAGGTGGCGGAAGGGTAATGTATTCACGCAACATTGTCTTCACAGATTTCCTCTTTTCTTTCATTTTTTTTTTTAATCACAGGCTGGTCTGGTATATTTACAACATTTAAGCCCAGTTTATGTGTGCTGAGTAGGCAGATCAGCTAATGCATCATTCTCTTTATCTTTCAACACCACCGTTTTTGTTACAATCCACATTTAAATTAGTTTAATGGTGTCAAGCAATCCCCTGTGAATGTGTTCAAGGCAGAACAGCCTATAATAATGTGCCCTGAATGTAGGGTAGAGGAGTATTTTAAGCACAAAGGGAAGGGGATTATAGGTCAGAAATGAGATGGTGAGTAGGTAGTAAGACTACTTTATTCAAGTGTAGGGGTATTAAATAATGACAAATTTGCAATGCAGTTTTTTTTTTTATACATTGTGTCCTTGAAGGACATTGCTACTTCCACCTATTATCTAAGAGTAAAGCATAGACAGGCAACTACTGTCATATTGGAGGTGAGTCAATGAATATGCATTTTTATTATGGCTAATCTGAAATACATTGTGTTTATATTACTAATAGCATCTTTTAAATGACATAAACATGGAAAAGTGAATGCCTTACTTAAGAATTTAAAATCTACAGCATTGGTTAGGCTGGTTTCCAAAAGAGTAAATAGTAGCAGATACTGGAGGATTCACAAGTGAAACTATTTGCTCTTGGGAAAATGTTTGAACCTACAGTACATGGACATTGCACAAAATAGAATTCTACAAGTGACCAAGTGGGATAATGTGTGTGACATTTTTCTTCATTAAAGGGTTGCTTTTGGTAGGCTTATTCTGGTAAGTCAATGGTCTTTACATAACTAAGGGCAGGGAACAACACTGGACATGTTGGACACATTATAAATCACTGTCAAGGGCAAATGTCTTTTCTTCGAAGGGAAGCCATATACTGTAAGGACACACTTCCTTCTCTGTCAATATCTTCTTGTTAGAAGACTATTTTTTTTGATCCATAAAATACAAAAAAAAATGAGGAGCATGAAATAAACCTTTCTTATGGTAGTGTATAGAGCCTTTACACTAGGGATGCACCAAATCCACTATTTTAGGATTTGGTCAAATCCCAAATACTTTGTGAAAGTTAATCCAAACATAAATTAGGGAAACAAGGGGGAAAGAAAACTATGCACACAGAGCATATGTAAAACATTTTTGAATTCTTTGTTTGTGTGATGAAAAGTCACATGATTTTTTGGATTCAAATTCAGTTCGAGCGGGCACTTGGATTCAGCCAACCGAATCCTGAATTTGGTGCATCCCTACATCTAGTCAAACAAATGTAACAGTTCATAGGAAAGTAAATAGTATTTCTGCATTAAAGTAAATATTTCCTCCGCATTGTTTTCTCCTTAATGTTTAATACATTAAATAGGGAGTGGCACAAATTATACCATTGAAGAAAGTATTTTACTGTTGGATGCAGAAAAATGAACAATCGCTTTGCAAGCTTGCTTGTGAAGCCTCCAATTTATCATAGCTTGCATCTCTTGCTTGCCAGTAAAGCCAAATTCATACGTTATTGTCCCAAACCTGTCACTTTCTGGGCTGCTTTTTAATCTTCCTTCTTGAATTACATTCTGAAAGGTCACTGCTATCCAATTAGAACCTTATCAAAGATGTTCATGCAGCCTGAATTAGCGCCTATTGACAATGGGTCATAAATCCAGAATCTACACATCACAAAATACCATTACCATAATAAATAACTGGCAAAATACAACAGCCTTTAGTCTACCAACTATGGTAAAAGAAGAGGTCCTTTCAGGTAAGTCTGAACAGAGATATAGGATTTGGTTTTAATTTTACATTGGTTTTTATTTTTATAGCATTATTCAGTTTTACGTTGTAATTTGTTTATTTTTACATTTCAGTTGAGACTGGGCATCTTTCTAAATAAAGTCAATTACACAATCTTGACTACCAATTAAGGGTACCAATAGTAAATAACAGCAATAATACAAGATACCATTGAAAAATCAGGCTGCGATAAATAGTGGTTCTTATGAACCCTGCAGTATGCCATTCAGTTGACTTACCAATCTTTCAGTTTGGTACTCTGGTACTTTGATACTTTGGTTCTTGCTGGAAGAGTGTTCTGATCCAATACATTAATCTTTAGGTAAAATTCTAAAGCAGGCACTACTCATGGATTACTTAACAATTGAACAAAAAAACCGTGGAAAAATTCCAGCAAGAATTTTGGCGATAAAACGTCCACCAATATATTTTGATCGAAAAATGTCATCGCAGAAAAAAACGGCCACTGATTTCAGTGTATCTTTTCCCATAATTTTGCAAAGCAAAATAGAATAGGATCTTCACAACTCCTAAACACAAATAAAATATTCTACTGCAGTCCCAAAAGAAAAGATTAGGATTAGCCACACTGTAGTAGCCTAGAAATATGATATATAGTGATGTATAGTGCCAAGTTCATTGTTATTCAACCGTCCCATTCAAATATATGAAAATTAAATATAAAATATCCAAATATGAAAATTCAAGTTTTAATATAAAATTATAAAAAGTAAGATTTTATTTTTCATATAAACGGATGAGACCATGTACAGTTATTAAAAAATGGTTTGTCTTTTAAAGCAGTCTCTAATTCCTTTTTCTTTTCTTTCTCAACTCATTAGTTATTTAATATGTACAGGTATGACATAAAAAGGTGCTTAATCCTGACATTCCATCAATCTATTTTTATAAGGTCATAAACTGGTCCATTTGTCGTAGATAAAGAAGATGGTTTCCACTACCTCGGGAGCCAAATCAGAATATTTTATGATCAAAATTCCCATTTGAAATGCAAGAAGGATAAAACATGAATGATAAACATGCAATGGAATTTTGAACAGAATCTAACTTTTTTTATTCTACTGATGAAAACAATATTTTGCGTAAAAAAGACTAAAAAAACGAATCTGCTGCAAGATGAGAAGATTATTTCATTTTTTTTTCCTGATGAAATATCTTTGGTTAATTAATTCAAGCATGGGAAATACTAAAACAATTAAAATAGTTGCACATTTGCCTTGTAAACAGCCAGGCTTCACGTCTATTCACCTGGAACATTTTCTAAGAAGTTTCCCATTTTTACTGACTGATTAGGAAACCCATCTGTTTTCCAATCACTGATAAATGCTTTCTGACATGGACAGAATAAAGAACCATTTGGTTTAAGAAGGGAAAAATAGTTGAAGAAACACATAACTTAAATTTAAGAGAATATACTCATCAAACACACCATTTGATATGCCGTAGTTCTCTGAAATTACTCTGCTTGGCATAGTGGGATGCACAATATAGCTACTTCCACATATACTATGACTGTCAAGCAATTCGATTGTACTGTATGTGAGTAAACCACCCACAGAGACATAATAGTCTAGCCTGGCCTGCATGCTGAATGATTGGATTACAAGGAAAGACCTTCCCTGGCTCCTGACATGTTGTGCCTTTATCCTTTAAAGTTCTGGAGTTTATGTGCCTTCTACATTTTTTTTCCAGGTTATTCAGGTAACCACACACAAAAAACCCTTTTGTTAGAAGAACAATAACCTACCTAACTTTGCAGCTATTTCTTTTTCGGTAAAGATAATAATACTAATAAACATTAGGATGGAAAAGGGCCTTCTAAAAGTATATATAGAAAAACATTTCTGCTAAAATAGATTTGTTAGGGTTCTATCCCAGAGACAGGAGTGTTAAAGTTGAAGCTAAATATAATGTAGTTACAGATTTACAGTATCTGCATAAAATCCTATTTTGTCTCTATATGGAAGCCAAGCCAATCTGAAGTCCTTTGAATGTGAGAAGGACGTCACCCACAGCTCCCTGATTGTCATCTGATGCAACAAGGATTTGCTTTGATAGGAAATTGATTGACCTTTGCTCATAATTATCTTAAGGAGAAAAATGAAAAGACTAAAAATCATCAGATGGTGTTTAGCTACAAGAGAACAATACCATCTGTTCAAGAGCAAAGTCGCATGATGTTTCCCCATCTAAAAATAAAAATTGGCTCAAGCATTTCATATCTAAGCATTTTATGGGTTTTTTCTAAATTATTTTGTATGGCAATTGAACACACAATGTGTGAGGAGCTGGACATACTCTATAGAAAGGTATCCTTTAAATTAGAAAGAAGCTTACCATCAAGGGATGCTCTCATGTCTCTGCAAACCTGAAATTATAGAAGGGAATATAAAGGTCCCTTGGGCTCCATTCTGCCCCCTAATAGCTGCTCTGGGGATCAGAGACTGACCTCAACAGCTGCCAACACAAATGCACATTGTCATGTGACCCCAGCTTGACCCAAGACCCTTGCAGTCCAGTGCTTGACTTAGAGCCCCATGCTCCTTGACTCAGGTGGTAAGTGACTGATTTTAATCCAGTCTATTGGGAGATAAATGCACCCTTCCAGGAGGTGTAAAATGTCAAGGTTTGAGCCGGGAGTTATTTTCTATCTTACACAGAAAATGATAGGGCCACTAAGTATAAAAAATGTACTTTAATTGCCTGCTTAAGCACTAGACAAAGTAACCGTGGCTGTCCTTATTCACTATCAGGGAAGGTGATAAAAGTCACAAACAGATTTTTTTTTCATGAATAAGAACAAAAATTTGCATTTTGCAATGTAATTTTCTTCATTGGACAGTTAGACAGCACATTCTTTTATGCCCTTCTTGAAGGTGACTTTTTCGCCACAAAAATACAATTTCAACAACATTTGACTTAAGCTTGTAAACACAAACACCAGGATATATCTGCCAAGAGAAGGACCAGTAAAGGTAGAGGAGCCCATGTATAACAAATGGTAGCTAGCAGGTGTGGAGCAGAACTGTGTAATAATTAAGCACTATACAACCTTTACCTCTGAATTTAATCAAAAAGAAAAATAAAGATAAGAATACAAATATTCAAGTGTAAAAATCAGATGTTTAGGATGAGTTGCATTTTGGTTTATATTACAACATCTTAAGCTACTCCTGGAACAGGTATACTTAACATGAGCCAGCCTAAAGGCAATAAAGAGAGACATTTTGCCATTAGCTATAAATATTTTTACAAAATTCACACATTTTCATATAATCATAATAAGAAATATGATGGTATTCAACTCATGGATATCCAAACTGAAACCTTGCCTCCAGCTGCTGATGAACAACAATATCCAGCATCTTGCCCTGAAGGTTCTGAATCCCTGCATTGCCTGCAAGCCCTGTCCATCTACTATACCCCTGTATGGTGACATATAGTCCTTATTAGAAATTACGTATCTGCCCGAAAATGAAAATCATAAAAAAAGTCAACTGTCCCTCTGTCAAAAATGTAACTCTAGGTACATTAACAGACAGAGGAGATGGACTTATATTAAATTTAGTGTTATTATATTTATTTTAGTATTTTTACCTATTTACAAGAAGGATTTTAATTCTGTTATATGTAGTTCAAAAATCTTTTTTTTAATAATTGACATTCGATGTTCTCCAAGGATAAACAAAAAGATTGTATGAGTGGAATCTATAGTTCTTCTCCAGTTAAATCTATAGACTCCAGTGAAGGCAATAACTCTAAGGAGCTTTTGTTTTACACACTGTAGCGTTAAAAAAAATCTTGATTAAAACATGCTTGTATAGAACTATACCTTTAAATGCTGTTTTTTCATACATATTTCTATACTGCTAATTGCACCAAGTGAACATGCCAATGCTCTGAGCTACCCAAAAGTATATTAGCAATCTCTTTCCACCATCACAAATACACTGGATACCCCCTTGGATGCAGTTACAAATTATGGCCCTGTGGCTTCTGATGTTTATGTTGTAAGGAGTGTGTAATTGCAGTTCAATCCTCTCTCACGACTGGCTGCTTAGCTGATCCACTTAAACTACTCAATTCCGCATCTGTCAGAACACTGACAACTACTATAGATAATGACGAGGCCTCATTTCTCCAGCCCGTTCACCTGCCGGCCTGAAAACAAATGAAGACTGGACAGGATAAAACGAAATAGGCACGAGACCCATATTTATCAAAATCACTAGAATCTGCAGAGTAGAAAAATCAATTTGTGTTAATCGAGTCAAGTGACTTATTAAGGGTTATGAAAGCTGGCCCGGTAGCCACACAGGTTTGCTTGCTGGAGAAAAGGACCTCGCAGCTGCATTTTCTGCTGTTATTTGTCTTTGTCTTTGGGGGCATAACTGATATTAAATTATCATTAAATCATTTTTGCCAGCAGGTAGTACGTCTGCGAAACCTGTGTGAATCTGGGCACTGAGAAGCTTTCAGCAGGAGTGACAGGCTGAAGTTGGCATGATCAATGCGCCAGTCCTGCCAAGTAAACTCTGAAGAGTGGAAACAGATAAATAACGGCTTCTACAGCACACACTTATTATGCAGCGATTAAGACAAAAGGATGCCTTTGGCATGATTGTTAACTGGGGACCCCTCATTCCACTGGCAATGCTGACTTTAGTGCATGGTTATGCATTGGGGGCCCCCTGCTCCACTTCCAATACTGACTTTAGGATATGGTTATGCAAGGGGGTGGGGGCTTATTCCACTGACATGCTGACTTTAGGGCTCCAAAGACAAGAAACCAATTATAGACTGGAAGGCCTTTCCAATGTTTCTGCTTTCAAGCAGGCTCTTCTTTGCTGCTAGGGGTGTAAAACTTTTGTATACTCTCACACAAGATCATCCCAGGAATCTTCCACAGTAACATTCATAAGCTGTAATGGCCATTTAATGTGTAATGCAGAAGACTCCTCCAATCAGAAGCACCAGAAGTTGAAGGCCTCAATGCAGATTGGATCTGCATAGTACATTTCCTTAAACCTTCTGCTTCTTCTGCCTTCTGAAGACACAGGATCAAAGAAGTCAGTTTCTCTCAAAAATGTTTTAACAAAATTAAACCAATAAAACCAATATGAATTTGTCCTGCTTAGTTACCATCAAGTACAATGTACTTTTTTATTATAAAATAAAAAATATCATTACTGTTTTTTTTGAGCTTTCTGGATACTTTGTTCCTGTATAGGAGATATCATGTTTGTATCTCAAAGGAAAACTCCATTCTTGTGCTTATTTCCTTTATTTGTGCTTAATTTGACGTAAGTAAAAAAAATTTCCTGGTAAAAAATTAACATAGTTTTCTGGTCCCATCTTTACTGAAAACTGATGAACTGAACCAAGTTTGTGGTAAACAAAAATACTTTCTTTTCAACAAATCCATTGCATTTCATAATATCTGAGACTCTTTTTAAACCCCAATGAAGACAACTAACGGGACCTAAGACTTTTAAAAATGTAATGTTAAAGAAAAGGAGAGATTAGAAAGAACTGACCAGTCCCTTTTGCTCCCTTTTCAGTTGATACTGGGTGTATTTGAAAACCTTCTTTGTGGTTCCACGTCTAAGCCTGATTTCCCCTAACAATAATAAATCATTGCATTGCTTAAAATAATCTGATTATTTGGCACCTGCTCGTCATAAATAACCTAATAGCTCTGACACTGATTATCATCAATCTTGCAATTAGAAATAATAATTTTATTGAAACCATCACTTTTAACAGATTGAATCTGTTTTAAAAAGAATTTTAATTTAATAATTTTATGAGCAGGGATAATCTAGGCACAGTCTGAAGACTATTATATGGGCTCTATTGTTCTTGCCATTGACTAGTGAAAACAATGGAGAGAAAACAATTACTTGTTGTGTCTAAATGTATTATTACTATTCGTTTTTACCTTATATATTTTATAGCAAACCTAGTAACATTGTACCCTGCCTGGTAGACCTCAATCACAGATCTCCAACACTTCCATATGTAATTTTATGCAAAGAGGCAGTAGGCTTTTACTGTAGATCGTATATGCTGACCCCAGCAGGTTTGTGCTATAAAGATAGAACTTAAAACAATTCAGATTCAAGAAAATTCCATTAACCTGAAAGAAAATAATTTCTTTTGATGGCATGATTTGTATATTGTCCTTTCTGAATCAGGAATGACAAAGTAGCACACAACAATAAGGCATTTACAGTGTAATATTTTGTTATACATTTATACAGTTATCAATTATTGGAGAATTTTTTTGATTTGGACCATGAATGAAAAAACATGGCCCCAGATTAAAAAAAAAAGTAATTAAGAGTTTGCAAAAAATTCACAAGATTTTGAAGGAAAAATTAAGAAGCAGATTTATCAAGGGTCGAAGTGAAAATTTGAATTTTCTAATTTGAATTTTCAATTTTTTTTTATGGCCAAAACTGCGAAATTAGACGAGGGAATTTTTAAAATTCGATTCAAGTTTTTTTTTACAGTTTGAATTCAATTTTCGAGATTTACGATACACTGGCCCTTTAAGAACTCAAATTTGATGATTCACCACCTCAAACCTGCAGGATTGCTGTTTTAGGCTATGGAAGATGTCCTGGGATTAATTTGGAGGTGTTTGTAGCCTTCCTGACATTTGAGTTTTTTTCAGAGGAAAACTCGAATCAAATTCAATTCGAATGTGATTCGAATTCGATTCGAATTTGCGGGTCAATCCTATTCACCTGAGTTTCAAAAATTAGATTTTAGTAATAAATTGCAATTGGTCAAATTTTGAGTTCATGGGAGTTTTAAATAACTGTTGCTGTTTTAGCCTATAAGGGACCTCCTAGAACTTATCTGGAGTCAATTGGTGGACTTTGAAAAATCAAAGTTTTTTGGGGAAAAACTTTGAATCGAATTTCATCGAATGCGCTATTACTTAGATTTGTACGATTCTAATTCAAACGAATATGGATCTATTCGATCGAAAACTGACCTATTTGACCAAAAAAAAATTTGTCTTCATTTCAGTTGGTCTTTTTGAATTCGAATTTCAACGTTTTTTCAATTCGAAATTCGACCCTTGATAAATATGCCCCTTAAACACACATAAACCCTAAACACACAAAGTTTTTTATTTTTGAAGAACGTTTATCAAGGGAAAAAATGTGACTACAGGGAAAATTATGATGGCAAAATATATGACCTTAATAAAAAATAAGTCAAGGTCTTAAATAAAAAATAACTACGTTTGCTTCTAAGAGTCTTGGTTTTAACTAATGACCCCATTGATCGAGGGAAAAACTGCTACCACAGAACAAAAATATTAACATGGGGAGGTAAAAAACACAACTGTGAATGTAAAAACGTGAAAAAAAAAGTATAATCAAGATTTTGCCATAATTCGCAACATCTTGAAAAACAATACATTTGCCCAGTAACAGTCTTGGTTTCACCTAACCAATGACCCCATAAAAAGTTAGACAGTGGGTGGTATAACACAAACATCCTAAATCTGATTTGTATATATAGATACAAGTTGAAAAGAAAATGTCCATTCTATCAATATGATATTAGACACAAATAAATAGCTGAATACATACACAGCTGCCATTCCAACTTATAACAGTTTATAAGCTGTTTCCGAGTACGTTTAAAACAAGGTATATGAGATTCATCAAGCCAAATCCCCATCTCATTATTGAGTTTAGTTCCATTGTTTTAAACGATTTTGGCCAATTTTCCTACAGAGAGATTTCCCTAAGTGCATTTCTGTGTCTCCAAGAATGGTGACCAATAAATCTTACATTGTTGCTAGGCACTGAGAATACGTGTATTTAAGGCCTCTAATAAGACAGAAGAACCAGGTCCTTCATCAATCAACATTTCTAGACATTAGGAAGAAATTCGAGAAAGAAATGTTCACCTCTTTTACATAGCCTCATCTTTTACTCAAAATAATATATCACTTTGTTAACAATCAACCAGTAGCTGAGCCCACAGAATGTTTTCTCTCTATTTTTTATTGATGTCTTGTTTTGACACTTCTATTCGGGCTGGCAGCCATGACAGAAGACTCTTGAATTTGTTTATTCACACTTGTTTTATCTGTTTCCAAGTGCTGTCTTGTAACCTTTGGGGCCTGGAAGATGGATGATGTAGGCCAGGGCCATGAGTGGGGTCGAGGTCATAGGGTCTTGGATCTCATTAACTATATCGCTAACCAACACAGTGTCTACAAAGGTCACTCCAATGTCAAAAATATGATGAAGGAATGCTTAGGTGAAGATAATTACATTGCATTCTCCACTCAAAGGTGCTAACTGGAAATTAAAATCAGGGTCCACTATGGCCTAAGCCTGTAGATCAGATCATTTTAGACTTTTCCTTTTGACATACAGTTGTTTCATATCTGTATACACAATTCAATTATGAAATGATGGTGTATGAGTGCACTGCTTATTGCAGATAGATAGATAGATAGATAGATAGATAGATAGATAGATAGATAGATAGATAGATAGATAGATAGATAGATAGATAGATAGATACATAGATAGATAGATAGATAGATAGATAGATAGATAGATAGATAGATAGATAGATAGATAGGAGAGGTCCATACTATAGAGGTGACCACACACCCAATGACAATGGACTTATATTTGTATCTAATGTGCATAATTTTTCTATTAAACCTGACAAGTATGTATATGCATCTACTATTAGTTCCTTATATTCATTTTACATTGCATTGAAGTAGCTTATTCAGGCATCTTGTCACTTATCAAATGATTAACATCCTGAAACAGAGATTACTTTATGTCACGCTACGATGACGACCTGTAACTCACGTGACAAGATTAAAACAGACATAAACATTGTTACTCCATCAAAATTATAATTCTCTACTTTGAGCATATTGCCATGGTTTGCTTCTCAAATAATGTATTCATGTACCTGGCTCTTTAAATTTATTGGCACCTTCAAACAATGGGAAATATTTTATGCGATGTTTCCATGACAACCAGTAGCAACGGGATTAAAACAGACATTTACAATGTCATTTCGAACAAAAAAAACATTGTCTTGTGTTGTGTCTAATTTGCCATAGTCCAAGGTTGAATCCATGGCAAAATCAACCCAACCCGACTTTTGTAGAAAAGATTAAGGAAAGGGATGTTCCTTCAGAGTGTAATGTATCATGTCATTCCTTTAACCGGGAACTTCAAGCAATGCTCTGCCTCTTATCAAATGTGATATTGCAAAAAGCAAGCATTTATGTTGGCATTATTTTACTACTTTTTTATTAATTTTAGATGTAAATGCAGGTAAAATTTGGCTGAATATGATGGTACTGATGAGTTAAATCAAAGTTTGTAATCTAGGGTATATAGTATGTGCCCAATTTCCAGTATGCAAGGCTGTTTTACCTCTAATGCTAAAGATAGTGTTCTTAGAAGCATCATACAACACTGTTCTGAGCAATATGGCACTACTAATATTCCCTACCCAGAATGCTTTGCACATCAAGCCTATACTTTGCTTTACAACATACTAGGAATGATCTGTAGATATTTTGTAAGCTGAACTTCATTAACAAGTTATCCTAATGAGGCCACCTTGCGGTAAAGCATTACAAAACGTTGAGTTTTAGAGCACTTCTAGAGCTAATTTCATCTTAGAATCCCCAGGGATTTCTTGATGGGTTCCAATGTGAGTGAATACACCAAAAAGCCACCATGTGGTAACACATCTCAAAATGATGAGTCTTAAAGCACGTATAAAGCTCATTTTATCTTAGAATCCCCATTGGTGATGATGCCACTGCTGAAATAAAGGGGGCATATAGTGTCAAAGACATGTAGTTTATATCAAATTATGCTGATCTAAATGAGAAGGAAAGGGTCCTTTTTTCTACTTTAATTAAAAATGTTCCCCAAACCAAAGCCAGTTAATTTTGGTTAAAGGTTAAAATGCTCACACGTAGTGATGGGCGAATTTGGGCCATTTCTCTTCGCCGAAAAATTTCCGAATTTCCTGCGGAACGGCACTGGTGTCTCGTTTTGACGTCGGCAAAAATGCGCCGGCGTCCAAAAAAAAACGGACGCTGGAATTTTCTATACAGTTTGGTGAATTTATTCCCCAGCGGGTAATCATGGGAATTCGCCGCAAATTCACGCCTGGCGAATAAATTCTACTCATACGGTACTGTGCTTTTGGCAAAAAGCAGTTATTGAACTGCAGTGGAGGGTTGTGCTGAATTTGACTTAGGACACAGATGACCAAAGAAGGAGATAAGGGTCAAATATTGTCATGGACCCCACAGGATATTAGATCAGTGAATTACTAGAAAATCACTCCATATTTTAACCTTCCCATTCACATGAATCAATATTTTAATTATGTGGCTGGACACAAGTGACCTAAAAGCAGAAAATAAAGAAGGTAATAAATATTGATTAAGTTCAGTTGGTTTTCTGCACCATCTATGGTTATAAAGCAATATATATATTTATATACACTTTCTTCATTTCCATCTTCCTTCTCTTTTCCAGATCTGTAATTCTAGTTCTATTTTTGCAGCTCAAAGTTATTTTTTTTTCCACAATTGTCAGCTTAACTTTTCTCACAGTTATAACTGTTGCAAGTGTTTTATGTGTCTCAGAGAACATAGGTGTGGAAATATAACTGGTTTAATGAGCCTTTTTCAGTTTTAGTGCTGCTTGGTTAAAATTAGAATATGATAAGTAACATGAAAGCTATCTGCTCCCAGTCCTTGAAAGAACAGAAAAGCTGATGCAGTGCAGGAGAAGATGAATATCGCAGGACAGTTTAATCTAAGGCTTCCAACTGCTTCACAACTATGATCCCATTCCTAGGAAGCTGGATGTGGGCAGCTTATGTTGGGTTCCTACAAAAGCATGAGGTCCAGTTTTGGTCATCCTTGTTATAAATTCTATTAGGGTTAATTCCAAGGAACTAAAGTACTGAAAGTGTAAAATGGGTTAGGAATGTATATGAGCCATAGTAAATAACAAGAAAGCTGGAGTATTTGCTCAGGTGCAGAAGTCCAGATCCTGTGGATAGAAAAATTGGGAGTACTAGTGGTAGACTGCTGTATAGGAAAGGCGTTCATGTTGTGTTGAGGTAGAGTTTTAGAGACAGCATCATCAAAATTTTTATTTTGGATGAAAATCTCAAATGTGCTCTCATGTAAAAAAATGCTTGAAACCCAAACACATCTTCTTGCCAGAACTTATCATACAGCACTTTTTTCTAACATGCTGTCATTCATTTAGTATCCTTCTCCCCAGGCATAGCCACCTATGAATTTTATGGAACTTGAATATTCCTCTGGCATTGACAAAACATTTCACAAATGCCAGGAAGGACTGGCCAATGACTGTTTCGGCTTTCATTCACTCTTACAGAAATAATACCAATATTGTCATATCCTTCAAACACACAAGTACTAAGTACCACTAGTCGAAGATCTTGTAACTATGAGGGAGAGTGCACCAACTTCTTGACTGCACCTCAGCTCTAAAGGTAGCCATACACACGAAAAGAGCTAATGCTGTCCTTTCTATCACCTCCTACATTCCTATCATTGATATCTGATCGTTGGCCTCAATATTGCCCACCTCAAGGTAAGCATATCGAGGAGCTATCCGCTTGTATGGCCACCTTTAGAGCTGAGGTAACGTCAAGAATTTGGTGTACTCAAAGGATTTACACAAGTATACGTGCAGCCTTACGCATTTCATGGTGTATCTAGCACCTAGTCATAGGACTTTTATACCTATATGATAGCTATCTGGCTGATTTTCGACCAGATATCAATCTGGGGAGTCTGTTGAAGGGTCAAGCTGCCGACATCATATCGTATCGGCCCATGTATGGCCACCTTAAGCTGATAGGCCTCATTTAAGGCTCCAGGGTATACACTAAGGGGGTTATTTATTAAGCTTCGAATTTATCTGAGTATTTCTAAGATAAAAATTAAAGCAACTCAGAATTCCTGAATGGACCTTATTTATGATTCAAAAAAATAGGTTCGGGCAAAGTTCGGACCTTTGCTCGAAAAGTCAAGTTTTCTGACTTTCCCACAAAAACCACAAATTTTTCGGAGGTTTCGCATATTGCTACTGACAGCAGCGCAGCCACAGGGACCTTCCCCATTGACTAATTTCATACCATCGGACTTTAATAAATCCGGAAAAATTCTGATTTTTTTTTTAACGGTCAGAAAAATCTGTATTTTTTGGATTTCGGGTATTCTGAGCTTAATAAATAACCCCATATGGGTCAAACTGCAATACTTTTTTAGCACAAGGGACTAACTCTGAAATCGCAACTGAATTGCTTCTTATAAATGAGCCCCAAGTAGAGCAATCATTTTAATGAGATTAGTGATATGATCATTACTTTGATCCGTTAGCAACACTCCACTGCTAACATAAACTACACCTATACTCCTACAAGTACACAGTTAAAATGACAAATAACTGTAAGCGGCGGTACTTGGATTCTGACAGCCCTTTGTATACAAAGTTCTTTCCTGCAGCTTTCATGCAAACAAATGGGGGGGAACGTTTTTCTTTCTCAACAAAAAAAAATATAGAGTATGGATTCCTATAGAAAATATATTTGCACACTGCTTCCCATCGAAGAATTGCACGGAGCAGGGGAAATAAGCAATAATCTGGAGAGCTCATTAATTTTTCATACGTTTTCATTTCGGTCACAGCACCCTCTCACACTGGTCGATAGATCAAGCTGCTATCACACATTTAACACCTGGGGCAACGACACTAGTCTCTAAAGGATGCAATTGACTCTAGAGAGAAGGGAGTCTTGTTTTGCTTATCTCAGTTCTCCCCTTTCATTTTCTCACCACTAAAGAGGCTCTTTTAAGCACAATAATAAATGTTATGTAAACTAGAAATTAACTGTTATTAACCCATAGGAAATGGATGGGATGTATTTTTATATATCTCGTTTTTTTTTTTATTTAATAAAGTCCGCTTAGTTTCAAAAATATAAATATTAAGACGTACACTCAGTTGTATAATGTATTAGGATTCTCTTAAACCCCAGTTCTTGATATGAATTGATATGGGGGTAGCCTGTATGGCTTTTGTTAATGGATATTGATTGCATTTAACACACTTAAACACTGCTCGGAACTTAGCCATACTAAAACAAAGACAAGAATACTCCACTATTTAAAAGTAAATAGGATTTATAAGCAGTGTAATGGTAGTGACTCTGCAAGAGAGGTAATACACAAACCCAAGCCAGGCCAATTCTCTATTGTGCCGGATGAAAAAACATGCTTTAAATCCCCAAAGGGCTTAATTGAGGAATTCAGCTACGCTTCAAAGGAGGAGAAACAGTAAAGCAGCCTTTCTTTTATGTGCATGATAGCATTGCAGAAATGGTGCTATGGTTTTAAATCTCTTCATGCTCTGTGATCTCTCCTTAAAATACCTTCAACACCAAACCCCTGCTTTTACTTCCCAGCCTTTCATTATGACGTGCTTCAGCCATGACCTTCAAACCACTAATGTGCTCAACGTATTTTCTTTTGCAGATAGGGGTTAGGAGATCAACGGGGAGGGTATTTTGGGCAGCATCTGAGTGTTTGACTAACAACTTGAATCTAAATATGTGGACATGGGTTTTAATAGGTCTTTTCAAAGGCTGAATGCCTAATGAGCAGCACTTCATTTAAAAAAAACCGAGACCAAAATGTGTACATTTCCTTTCCATGGCTGTTGAACTGTAATGAATATGTATGCATTCTCAAAGCTTAGTGAATCAGGGACAGGTAAAGAAAGCTTGACTGATTGAAAAAAGCCTTCTACTCTAGTTACTTTAGAAATGATGTCATTTTGTACAATTTTTGAGTAAAATGCAAACTAAAGTTTATCATTAACATAGACATTAGGTTCACCTTCTGGGATGTTATAGTAGGGTTGTGGCACCCACAGTAGTCACACTTTACTGTGTTTTATAGGGATGGGTCAACTTTAAGTTAACTTTTAGGGGGTTACTTATCAAAGTCCGAATTTATCTCAATATCTTCTGATAAAAAAACTCTGACCAAATCCGCACGGGTTTTTTGGGCTTATTTATTAATACACTTTGCTGAAAATTTTGTTAGTGGGAAAGAATCCGAAAAAATTGTCAAAAATTCGAAATTTAAAGATTTTTTCAGATTTTTCACCTGAAAATTCGGGGTATTGCCAAAAACCCAGCGCACATCAAAAAATCATTGGGACTTCTCCCATTGACTTAGGGGCACATTTACTAAGGGTCGAATTCCGAAGTGAAAAAAACTTCGAAATTTGACCATCAAATTGTAGTAGTTCAATATTCGAAGTTAAAGTTTTTTTTGATCGAATATGGGAATATTTGATCGAAGTAAAATCATTCGATCAATCTATTAAATTTTATTGTGATTTTTGCATTTGGAGTTTAGTAAATAACACCCTTAGTATGTTATAAAATGACTAATTCTAAAAATCTTTCAATTGGTCTTCATTTTTTTATAGTTTTTGAATTATTAGCCTACTTTTTCTGACTCTTTCCAGCTTTCCAATGGGAGGCCCCTAACCCCACTACAAAACACATACTCTGTAAGGCTACAAATTTATAGTTATTGCTAAATTTTATCACTCATCGTTCTACTCACACCTCTGCTATTCATATTCCAAAAAGTGGAGAGCTGCTGCATTAATATCTAAACCACAAATAATAAAAATTATAATAAAAATGTGTTTCCAAATACCACTAATTACATCATACTAAAATGTAATTTAGCGGCGAACAACCCCGATGTCAGTGCTTGTTTATACATTAAGAATTCTGAATTGAGCAAGGATAGAACCAACCTACAGAACATTTGAACACTCACATGGCTGACCAATCCTTATCCAATGAGATCATTAAAAAAAATTCACAGGGCTGGGGTCAAAATGCATTTATTCCCATACCTATCTAGCTGATGGACCACAGTAGATGACTGACATGGCCTGAGGTCACGTTGTAATGTATTAACCACATGTTTTTAGGTCAGTTAATAAATACTTTATGATGTAGCTATCATATACTGTATATGACCATTCATGACAACACCCTTCTTCTTTTTTGCAGAAGATGATAGGAGCTATGATAGAAGCTTCCTTTTTGATCTTTGGAATAATAACCTCTGTGCTTTTCATGGATTTCAGAAGTGAAGCAATATTTACCTTCTTGACTGTTCTAATATTTTGGACAGGATTAATATAACACATGCACTATCTTTGCCTCTAATATATGACTTTCCTATTTCCTTTAAGCACTTCAGTTTCTGTGTTCTTATCTCTATTTGCAGTCAATGTTGAAGTCTTTTCAGTGTTTGTGTTCACCACCTGCTGAGAAGTTGTATAATGAATGTGCCAGCATTGCCATCAAGTACTTCCTCTCTGTATCCCTGAGACATTTTCCTCCGGCTGCAGAGCATGACCTAGCTTGTTATAGCACTTCCCAGCCTCTGATTTATTCTTCCCTCCAGGTCCCAGTTAAAGCTCTTTGTACATCTAAAACTTTCTTCCCTACCATCTTCGCTGTCTTCAGAGATATACAGACTGAATCGTGAACTTCTAAGCCAGCAGAAAGGGTTGTAAAATCAGGCCGGATCGATGTTAATTTCACGCTAATTAAATAATGCATCAACATTCCAAAAATAAAGAGATCAAGTTATTTTCTTTATTGAAATCTCAGGATGATCTCTCAAAGCTTGTTGGAGATAAGTATACAGTAAGCTAAAGAGGATGTTATTTGTATTGATAACAAGCCCAGCCATAGATGGAGAATAAGGAACTGAGGTTTAACCTCCCAAAAAGGGAACAATTAATACCGCTACGGGATCTGCTATCTGGAAACCCGTTATCCAGAAAGCCACGAATTATAGAAAGGTCATCTCCCATAGACTCCATTTCCTTTTTCTCTGTAATTATAAAACAGTATCATATACTTCATCCAAACTAAGATATAACCAATCCTTAATGTAAGCAAACTTAGCTTATTGGGCTTATTTCATGTTTACATGGTTCTATTAGATTTAAGGCATGAAAAGCCAAAATACAGAAATATCCGCCATCCCAAAAAACTTTACTGACATAATTTATCTGTGCTGTGGGGATATACAGACTATCAGTATTTAGGTATAACTTACCTTTCCTGGGTCCAACAGCAAACTGTCCCTCCTCCATTCAGAAAGGTGATCAGTTTCTCACAAATATATTGAGCTTAGCTTAGATCCTTACTTGGTCCCCCTCCATTCTCCTGGGCTCGCCAATACCTCCTTAATCTGCCAATTTTGACTAAAGCTCCTAGATAAACCACTTATTATATGTGTAATGGGGGTAGATAAATTGATTACTATACTCAATATTCTTAAAGTAAGAAAGATCTGTGCACTGTTTGTTTCAGGCATGTTTTAAATGTGGCCCTAAAGATGCTAAGCTACCTGGAATCTTTGTAGTTGTTGTTCTGCAACATTTAAAGAGCTTCAGATAAACCAAAATCCTACTGCAAAAACCAATACCCTACTGCAAAAAAACCTTGATCCTCTTTGTTACTTACATGCCACTTCCAGAGATGCGTTTCGACTCATAGCCTCGCCGAGATAGTTCCTTGCCACACAAACATAACTTCCTTCATCAGGCTTAAACTTGCGGCCGTGAATAATGCGCAGAAAAAATAAAGATCCACTTGGCAGTAGCATTCTATGTGAGCGGGGGTCATCCTTGTCAGTTTCAACCCTTTCTAAGTCTTTGTACCACTCTATGGTGGGTGTAGGCCGCCCTTCTGCTTTGCAGTTCAAGGTGGTTGGTTCTCCCTTTGATACAATAACATCCGATGGATGCTCAACTATCCGTGGGGGGAAATCTTCTTGGCGGAGGCGTGATCCTGGAATACAAACAGGGAAACATATTTAAAAAGAAAGGCAAGGAACTATTATAATCAGTCATTTTAAGAGATACTTTGTCCATAGGAATGGGATCTCGTGCATCCACACTAATATTATGAGCATGGTTTGGCTAAATATGCAACTTATTTGAACCCCAAATGCTATTCTGTATGAAGGGCATTATGACATTGGCACTTCTTTTAAAACAATTATTGGTTGCAAGTCTAAAGTGAGTAATGTGAAGACAATGAGCTGGAGGGTTCACGTGTGGACATCCCTGCCTTGTATACAAACATTCATTCTGGTATTTTACAGTATTTTATAATGTACATTTTTGGTCCCTTCTCTTTCATACACTAATTGACACTATGCTTGCCATAAATCTTGTGGCTCCAAAAATGGTGTTGACCTATAAACTGCAACCTTTAGCAGGCATAGAACTCGATGTTGAACCCCAAAATCAAAAGATAAATCAAAGATAAACCCATTGGTCAGAAAATACCATTAGACATAGAGTAAACTACATTTTATTTAACTGTGAAAAGAACCATAACTCACAGTATATATATATATATATATATATATATATATATATATATATATATATATATATATATATATATATATATATATATATATATATATATATCTATATATCTATATATATATATATATACACAGTATATACAGTATATATGTATACCTTTTTAAAATAGGGGCTCAACATTTGTGCATTTCCTAGGGCTCCCTCCCCCGAGCCCTGTGGCATAACATTTTCTTATCTACCAGGCCCCTGACAAAATCAGAAGAAGTGTCCTGTAAAATCCTATTAGAACTAATAATGGTTCTGCTGGCTTGGTGCAATCAACCAGTTAGACTACAGTTTATATCTGGCTAATAATTTCAATCCTTTTCCACTGTCAATGGAATGTGACCCGCACAAAGCAGGCTGTGGTTGTGCTAACTTCAGAAAGGTATATATCAACTCATCCAAAGCATGATGGGATGCAATGTAGTGACATTCCACTGATCAGAGCCAGAGGTGTAAGAACATCGATTCCCTTGGGTGGGCAAGAGGAGCTACATTTCCTATAGAGCGAATTAATTGAAACTGGGGTATTTACCAGTTCAGCAGCTTAATGGATACAGTATTTACTTCAATCCAACAAGTTCCACTTTCTTACTTTTATTTAAATGGTAAAGCTCTACTTTGAAATTAAAGAAACTCCTCTACTTAAAATAATTGGCTGCTTCCTTATATTTCCATCCCATACCTGTCCCGCTGAGCAAAAATCAGCATGGCTAAATAATGAAATGAACACAACATAGGGATCCATAATCATATAGCCTTATTCTAGTTATGAAAAACAATTTGAAAGGGAATATATAAACACCATCCTGTTGTGAAGCTGTTTTAGGTATTGGCTTAGCTACTATATCTCTTGTGCGTATCTTTTAAAATAGACATGTGGGAATGTAATAAAGGGGAAGGGAAACTAGAGATGAGGAACAGAATGGCACAAATCTTCCAAATCCTGGTAGTTCCTATGTCTATCTGAAGGCTCGTTTATTATTAGTCCATTGATGCTGTTCAGCAAGGTAATATTTGGTAGTTTGTGGTAATAAGCACTCAGTCCACCCTGAAAAAAGTTATCAGAGAGGCCCGGCCTAACTCCCCGCGTCCCCACTTATGTTGACTGTCCACCTCTGAATTCCCCCCTCCACCTATTTCTTCTTCTGCCCAGCTTCTAAAAGAAGAGTGGCTGTGGAGAGGGCATTTCTTTGTCCTTAAACAGTAGAAAACAGAAAAAGTAGACCTTGCAGTCCAGGTCTCTCTGTTCCCTGGGCCCTCCTGCGACCGTAGGGTCTGCTTCCTCTATAGTTACACCAGTGGTGAGCGTGCTCTAATGAATTGTGTGCAGGTCCATGCATTGACTCATAGGAACCCTGCAATTTCCTTCAGAAAAGTTCTACAGTACTCTAGTGTATTGTATTACTGACCGTGTATGACTATAGTCTGCTTTGTCTATTTTGGTTCCTACATTTTAGACCAATTGATGCAGTATTATTTATCATTTTTCCATCAACATCTGCCAGGATCTCTAAATTGTTGACCACTTGCCTATCCCTGAATTGCTAAAATGTTATTATCCTCTGTGCTTTTTTCCATAGTGACAAGCAATAGGAACTTGAACTTAGCATAAAGATGGAGCATGGAACATTAAGGGATGAAAGGCAACTGCATACAGTAGGAGTTTCACTCTGTATGCCCAGGAGCATTCTTCACTCCATTTCTAATATTTATATTGTACATCTCCCCATATGCAGAGTTCTGAAACATAGTAGCAAAACATAATTACACAAGATTCTATGGGTAATTATTTCAAAGTCTTTAGTGCAGTAGCCTTTTGGGTTTGATCTCAGTGGCTCTTGCTTTGAACTCACCTACCTGCTACTGAAGGGAACTTGTGTGTACAGTTTGAAGGCTCACACAGACAATCCCCATTTTTGAACAATGAGCTGAAAGCCACCATTCTAGCTAAACATCTGTTAGTGTTCATAAGCTGTAAAGCTGATTGAATAACGATTCAGTGATCTCTTCCATTTGGAATAAGAGCTGCACTTCAAGGGACCATGGTTTTCCCTCTAGTCAATTCAGTATACAAAATGCCTTATGCTGAGTTTCCCTCCCAAGGCAACCTTTCTCTCACTCTCATTTACAGGCTCTACCATTTCTTTTCTCAGGACCAACTGCAGCTATTTCTCATGTCAGTCTGCAAGATGGTGTTCTGCCACCATAGCTACTAAAGCCAGAATTACATTCAATGCCGTCTGGGTTTTCATGCAAACAATAAGAATGGGCTAGCGTTCACATTTTCTTTCCTTTTCATATTTTTAAATATGGTAACTACAAGCTAGGATACATTTTTATATTCAATACCAACTGGTGCATTAGTTAGACGTATGTTTTGTTCATACTCTGAATAATCAACTATATATCAACAGTGAAATAATGCTGTTCCCCCTATTAAGTATACCAGAGTACATCAGTCTTGCCCACAGAGTCATGAATCTGAACTATGTCACATGCTGAATATTCTACCTGGTGGAAGGAAAACACTACTGCCAATACTAAGCTCAACCACCTGGGTCTGAGAACAGCGACATGAATCAGGTCACTGCACACACAGGGTGGATTATGGCCCCCACACTTGAGTGGCTTGTCTGTGGGCCATTTATAAACACAAGTTTCAATGCAGAGTGCCATTTTGCACTTTTGGGCACAAAATGTCCTGTCTACAATACAGTGCTTTGATCCCACAAATCCAACATGGCTGCATGGGGAGTTACATCCAACGTAATTGCGTCCAATGCATCAAAACTAATTCAGTTGTTAAGATGCAAATTCAGTGGGGATACAGTTAGCAACACACAGAAGGAACCCACCACGAGGCCTATACTGGCAATCTCCTGGTGAGCTGCTCTATTTATTGTTAAGTGGACCTCTCAGAGTGAGCTGTAGTAGAGCCGCTGAAGTGAGCCGCATCTGAAACCGCTGAAGGGAGCCACAGCTGAAGCCACAAAAATGGACCTGAAGCCTTTGAAGAGGGCCAAAACCAAAACCACCAAAGGGAGCTGAAGCTGCCAAAAGGAGCATGAAGATGCTGCTGTTGCCAATGAGAAAGAAGACCGTCTACCAAACTTTAAAGGTAAGTTCCACTGAATACCAATGGTCTTTTTGTTACAGTCGTGACCACCAATGTTTTTTTTTTTACTTTTATGGGGGTGCTTGACTACCAATGTTTTTTTTAACTTTTATAGGGGGGCCTGGCCATAATTTTTAAAAAACTTTTATGATGGGGGACCCTGGCCACCAAGTTTTTTTTGGTGGGGGCACAATATATGTGTAACAATATATAATAAGAGTTGAAGACTGTTGCACATTTATATGTGAGATGATTTTTTTTGTTAGGGGTGCTTTTTACTCGCAGTCCAGCACTGCCCACCGCATTCAAAGTGGAAATAGTACCAGGATTCCCACGTGTCAATAGCTGCTCTTGCACTACATTCAACAGAAGGGGTATTTAATGAATAACATCTGTGCATGCACCAACCTGTGTCCATTGTATCATGACCTCACTTGCAGTAGTGTTCATAAATGATCCCTTAGCCTTTTAGGACTATATAAAAATAGAAATCAGCAATTGTTTGCATGGGCCTGCCCTGTCCTGTAGCACACCCTTTGTATGCTGCCAACTGGTATCAGAAACAAGGTTGCCCTGTTTTACCACGAGTGAGTTTGTTTCATGAAATTGAAGAGCTGATCCCCTAAAATACATTGTTATCTTTTGTGTGAAGTTAATATTGGTTTTGCAATCCTGTACCACCTTATGTACAAGCGGAAAAAAATGCTTGCATATTAAACAGTTTGCGCCAATGCACAGTGTATGTAATAATACATCTTCCTGAAAAATGAGTTTCTTCTGTGCCCAAATATATGCCAGTTTCAAACAAGTCTTAAAAAAATGGTGCAGCACACAAATAAAACTGGCAGTGAAATAACTGTCTAATGAAGTATATTACTTGCAACATGCAAATTTTGTTTCTTATTTATTCAAATGTTTTCCCATTTGCAACTTTTATTACGTTCCCTCAACAAACTCATAAAACTAATGGCTGATTAAGGCAATATTTACAATGTAATAATTGGAAGTATCAGAGTTCTTAATCATAGGAAACAATAACATTCCCTAAAATCCCGGTTCCCTCACAACTCAGGACTTATCTGCACTTTGATCTTGCAATGTTTGTTGGGAAGAAAAGGAACCATCTAACATGGATAAGCTCATCATGATTAGCCAATGCACAACATTTTTATGCAGGCATGAGACCTGTAATCCAGAATGCTTTGAACCTGGGTTTTTACAGATAATGGATCTTTCTGTAATTTTAATCTTTATACATTAAGTCTAATAGAAAATCATGTACAGGTATAGGACCTGTTATCCAGAATGCACGGGACCTGGGGTTTTCCGGATAATGCATCTTTCCGTAATTTGGATCTTCATGCATTAAGTCTACTAGAAAATCATTTAAACATTAAATAAACCCAATAGACTGGTTTTTCTTCCAATAAGGATTAATTATATCTTAGTTTGGATCAAGTACAAGCTACTGTTTTATCATTAGGGAGAAAAGGGAAATCATTTTTAAAAATGTGGATTACTTGGATAAAATGGAGTCTATGGGAGTAAATAAACCCAATAGGCTGGTTTTGCTTCAACAGTAGCTTGTACTTGACCACAGCTAATATCTAATTAATCCTTACTGGAAGCAAAACCAGCCTATTGGGTTTATTTAATGTTTAAATAGTAATTAGTAGACTTCAGTATGAAGATAAAAATTATGGAAATATCCCTTATCTGGAAAACCCAGGCCGTGACCATGCTGGATAATTCCAGGTCCCATACCTGTATTAAAATAGGAACAGATTTCTAATAGTAATAATAGAAAAGAGTAGAAGTTTCTGATGTAATCCAAAAGATATTCAATAACATTGGAGAACACTTTTTGTGGCACAACAAGGAATTTTAGACAATACAGCCTTGGCTGGTTGTGCAAATCTTTGTACACATGTTGATATTTATTTATGGAGCTCGGAACTGTCCAGTTACTAGTTGATCCCCAGGCACAACACAGAAAGGCCATTTCTGGAGAGTCATCACTTTCATAAATATCTCTTTTGTCTCTAGGGTTGCCAGTTGCCACCTTTTCTGGAAAAAATACTGGCCTTCCAATATATTTATCTTTTTTCCCTATTATTAACATTGGGATCATCCATCATTTTTACTGGCCAGGCCGGTAAAATACCGGCCAGGTGGCAACCCTAATTGTCTCTAAAATAGTGTTACAGTCACATTGCGGACCTCAGAAGCTACTTTGCTCATTAGTTTGTCCGTATAGCTGCTATATTGGTACATTTCTTTTTTCTTTAGAAATGCAGAGACATACCCAGAACAGGGTTTTAAAATTACTGCTTTGAGTCTTTCTTGCTCACTCCAAGGGCGCCTTAATGATCTGCAAATGCTGCACTAATTCAGTTTTTCTATTTTGTGACCTAGATAAAGCAGTGTTTTAATGAACACACATAGTTCGCATTTCACAGACTGAATGTAAACAGAGGAGCAGAGCATTTGACTGCAGTTAAAAGCTTACTGGAGATGCTAGTATAAACCATTAGTGCCTGAAATAGGTAGGCTTCTTTAGAGACTAATGTTAGGACAAAGACTATTTATGATAACTAGGTGTTAAGGCAATAGCAGGCCTTGAAAATGTTTTGTAAGACCTTAATTTCTTGGAAAAGCTGAGCAAGTTGCCCACTTTTTCCATATTTTTCTTCAGATGCAGAAATTTGAATAATAACAAAACACTGCAATATATATCTACAGTATGTACAATACCTGATGATAATTTATATACAGTAGGTTGAAAGGAAAGACCCAATCCTTATGCTACAGTCCAGCTATCCATTAGGCCCAAGGTTCAATAACTGCAGCAGGCCCTTGAGCACTTATCTAAATGTCCCTGTACAGGTATAGGACCTGTTATCCATAATGCTTGAGACCTGGGGTTTACTGGATAACAAATCTTTCCATAATTTAGATCATCATACCTTTCCGTACCTTTTAATTTAATGTTCAGAAATCATTTGAGCATTAAATAAACCCAATAGACTGGTTTTGCTTCCAATACAGATTAATTATATTTTAGTTGGGATCAAGTACAAGCTACTGTTTTATTATTACAGAGAAAAAGGAATTCATTTTTAAAAATGTGGATTATTTGGATAAAATTTCATCTATGGGAGACAACCTTTCTGTAATTCTGAGCTTTCTGGATAACGGATCCCCTACCTGTACTTATGGCACCAGGAATGAACGAGAAAAACTAAAAAAAACACAACAAATTAATAAAAAGGATTGGGAACCCCTTGGCTCTTGGAACCACAGGTGATAGAATGCCTCAGGGAAAAGGGAATTTTAGGAATTCTAGATCTTCATTTAGTTAATTAAATGTTCAATAAAACAAGTCAGCATATGTTATTATGCGCATATTTGTCATGTAGCAGGTGCCAACATAAAATAAAGCATTGCCCATAGCCTCCAATGAAACAACACCCCCCAGTGGCCAAATAATGATTAAAATAGAAGAACAATGGTTAATATGGAACAAATCCAGTTTTAGATACTGGGTTATTATTAGTCAATGTTACAAAGAAGGCCATTCCCAGCTGAAAAGTCCTTGGGAAGCCAATGGTCCTAAATGGTTAGAAAAAAAACAACCTTTCTCCAAGACAAAAAAAAGGTTTACATTTAGATGCTCTGTATCCACCTACTGCCCATAGCAGGAGCAAATGGCATTTCTGCCTATCTCTAAGAGCTATAAAGCAAGCCATATTCTGTCCTAGCATTACAATTGCATAAACTGAACTTAGTCCTTGTGCCACAGGGATAATGTGATTTAGAGATCAAGGCAAGCTGTCAAATTTGAAGCAATTTATGATGGGAAATATATTGCCAAACAAAAACACAATAGATTTTCCAGTCGAGTTGAGGGCTGAGGGAAGCTGTCGCCGCTGTACAGCAACAATCAACTGCAGCGAGCTCATGTCTTGGCACAGGCACAAATACTGAAGTAGAGTGATACCGGGGGTGAGATATATTTTTTTTTCCACTGTAAGTATCTTAATGAATGAAGTACTAATTAACATTATGGCATTGATAAATGGGGAGAGAGATTAGGGATGTGCTCGATATTCAGGCCTTCCCAGATGGACTGTCAAAGCCACATTAATTCCTACCTCTTTGGAGCATCTGCTTCTCCCATAATCCACTGGCCCTTGGTATGAACAACACAAACTGTTGTGACTCAATTCGATTTATATCAATCTAATTTGTTTTAATCCAATTTGTATTCCAATCTACTACCTTCTAATCACTTAAATCTTTAGCCTCCATCTGGTAATTTTTTTTTTCTCAAAATTAACCAAGCAGATGCCTCTGCAAATGTCTTCTGCGGTGAGGCTAATCATGCCCTAGTAGAGGTCTACAGAATATATTTACTCTCACTACGTGCCTAAGAATGCTGCCCTTCATGTACCCAAATGGTGGGCTCTGGTTAGCCATTTCGTTTGGTGTTAATTGGTTCATTTGAATAACACTGATATTGAAGATCCTTGGCATAGAGCTGCATGCAAGGGAGACCTTAGCTCAGATAACACGATGGTCTCATTTGTCATTTGGACAAAAGCAAAGCTCTGTTAGAAATGTAGGCTGTGCATATTGTTACATTGTGAACAGCAGAATTAGAAGTTTCTCAAAATTCTTCTTGAGCGTTTTTGGGTCAATTCTGCATAAATGGAGGTAAAAGCTCTGGAAGTAAATTCAAATCTCAAGGATATATCTAGGCCCCCCTGCCTTCTAAGAATTTGACTTTCTGTTTTAATTTGTCGAAGAAGGAACTATTTGGGTATTGCAGATAATTGGCCCTACAAGCAGATACCCTTGGCCCAACTGGCCCATAATGGCGTTGGATAACCTTTATTTAGATATTTTAAATGACTTCCCTTAATATATTTCTCAAATAAAATGAAAGTTATGTATACAAGTCCGGATATAGAAAACAGTTATTATACATTAGAATATTAAGAGGTGCTTCTACTGCCTTGTTTAATCGTCATGGTATGTCCCATGTCCCTTTTAGGTGAATGGGGTGTGAGTATGAAGCAGGTATCACACCGGCTTAATGCAATATGGGAATCAAAAAAACATGTCATGTTATGCAAAAATACAGGCAAACTATGCAATAACTCATACAACAATCAAAAGTTATCTTTGATCAAGCACATTTAGAATGGCAAGCTAACAACTGTTTGATTATTATAAGTTTCAAGAGGACTTAAAGGACTCTACTTTACCTTGCTGTCCCTCAACACCTAGGGGCCCATTTACTTAGTTCGAGTGAAGGAATACAATAAAAAAAACTTTGTATTTCGAATTTTTTTTGGCTTCTTCGACCATCGAATTGGCTACTTCAACCTTCAACTAAAAATTGTTCAACTATTCGACCATTCGATAGTCGAAATACTGTCTCTTTAAAAAAAAAACTTCGACCCCCTAGTTCGCCACCTAAAACCTACCGAAGTCAATGTTAGCCTATGGGGAAGGTACTCATAGGCTTTGCTATCTTTTTTTGGTCGAAGAAAAATCGTTCGATCGATGGATTGAAATCCTTCGAATCGAACGATTCAAAGGATTTAATCGTTTGATCGAACGATTTTTCATTCGATCGAACGAATTGCGGTAAATCCTTCAACTTCGATATTCGAAGTCAAAGGATTTAACTTCGACAGTCGAATATTGAGGGTTAATTAACCCTCGATATTCGACCATAAGTAAATTTGCCCCTTAGCTTCACATAATAAGTTATGGGTAAATCAGGCTACTATTTATAAACTGGTTTAAAAAACTACTATATTGAGGCTTTTGCTACTAAATAAAGAACACCAACTGGAACTGGCTTCCAAAGTCCCCATGGTATTTTCCTGTTATCTTTTTTTATTTCATACTTCACGTTGACTGAGCAGAAATCCAATCCAGCGCCGATCAGCTCTAATTAATGGCAGAACTTTAGCCAGTGGACATTTCCACTGCGTGTCAAGCCTTTTCAGCTCACCATTAGTTTATAGAGGACTCATAAATATGGAAGCTTTTGGAAAACAAGATGAGTCAACTTCTCGAAGGGAGTCAATTATTGTCTATAAACACAGCCCAAATAATCAAAATCTTCTTGTAGATGTCAGGCTTAGCAAGTGACAAAATGCTTTGCAAGTAAATCCCTTTAATTCCTCTTATCCTTCACAGCTCTCTATAGACTGAACAACATGGGGTTTGTGTGTGTGTGGGGGGGGTATCTTGATCACACTGCCCCTTCCCCATCCACATGAGACCCAGATGTGGTAACTGATTTAAATGAAAGATAAGCCCTTTGCTTTCAGTGCAGTATGCTACAAAATGTTCATAGGGAGAAATTTGCAATAATGCTTGAATTTATCTCTGCCTTTAACAGTTGTTCATGGACCAATAAGGTGTGAAGGAAAGTATCAAGTCTTAAGATTTTGCAGAACAATATAAATAAGACTTTTAGAGCTTTCTGTTAAAACCATAAATGCAAGGGCGCCAATTAAATGCATTCTGGCAGAACCTTAATGCCCAGTGTCAAGTGATCTTTAGTTTGCTAATTGCACTAAACTGATTTTCTGTCCTTTTAAGAAAAACAGTCCCTTTGTTTCATCTGTGCCTTTATGGTTCACATTCAAGAACAGACACATGAAAAGGGAACAGAACCAGAGTAAAGCAGATGAGAAGAGAGGAAGAAACACAACAAAATAAATGCATTAAATAATAAAAACAAATTTTTGAGGAATTTTGAAAAAAATAAAAATCAGATATTTTGCAAAGCCAGCATACAAAATCAAGGGGAATGGTTCTGGTTTGCTGAGTTCTCCCTTGGGTATAGAGAAAATACACGTTATAGTTACTCTCGGAAGAAAGGTATTTAATATTCATGTTGACAAAGGGAACAAGGTATTAATCATGCAGAATTAGCATTTTCATTGAGGAGATCAGTTCAGTCCCGTATTCTGAGTCAGAAGGAACCCGAATGCTTCGCTGAGGAATTTTACAGCCTTCATTTATCGAAACATTGCAGCTTTCTCGTAACTGTCATTAACTGATAAATAATAATGGGCCGCCTTCCTTCTCTTCTTGATTAATCATGCCGCTCATTTAGCCCCTTAATTCTTTGAGTGTGTTGTTGGGAGACTCGTCTGCATGTAGAACAAAGCAATTCATTTACAAAATATTTAAAAATTCCTGAGAAAATCAAGAGTGAATATTAACCGCTAGGTTATGTTATACATCACAATGAAATTGTAACTCATTGAACTGAACTCATGTTGTATAGGTGTTTTGGGGCTATTTATAAGAGGTTTATCTCCGAGCCAGTGGGAAAGACTAAAGGATTCTAAAAGTGAGTCACCACAAAGGCTTTAAAGTTTTTTTTTTATTTTGGTCTCCAGCATTTGGTAAAGGACTATTATAGCTCAATGCAGGTTTCCAGTGTTGGACTGATTCTCCTAAGGACCACCAGGGAATATGTCATACAAAGCCCATTCTTGCAAGAATTAGATGCAGAAAGGGAACCATAGTGTAAGTGTGTTATGGGCTTATTGTGTCAATATATAAAATGTATAGAGGTTGTCATAGGTTGGGAGGTTCTTGTACTCTGGTAGGCCAGTCTAAACCTCAAGGTTAAGAGGCATAAATATAATGTGTAATAAACATTTAGTCATAGTTCCAATTATGTCTAGTACAAATAGGCAGAGAATAATGCAGATTAGGGAGGCTTAGGGAGTCTTCTCAACTTTTAGCTTCTACAGTATATATCCATATATTATTATGCATTCTCCAGTGGTGAACCAGCTATTGGTGGCCTACCCAAACAAAAATGTTACCCTTCTCCCCTTCTACAACAGATAATAGATATTCACCCTAAACCTCATCTTAAGTGACACTTGACAAAAGTATCTAGGAGAACAAACAGACCTGGGCACAATGCAGTCCTGCATTCAGGTAACCCCTGGATTAAAGAGCACCTATTAAATGTGTGGTCGAATAGAACCCACACTCCAGTTGGGAGAAACCCCTCTTCGCAAGCTCTATGCACAGAAAGGGTGCTCCCTTTGCAGGCAGCCATGTTGGGACACATGCATGCAGATAATGAGAAAGTGCCCCAGCTCACTCATTATGTGCCTGTGTGTGATGTAAGATCGGCCAGAGCATCCCCTAATCTTACATCACACGAATGCTTATAATGAGTGAGCTGGGACATTTGATTTGGAGCGTTTGGGTGGGGGGGGCACATATTGTGCCTCTGTAGTTTGCATCTTGGTTTTAGTAAATAGATGCACTGCTGGGCAAATTTAAGTTGATGCAAGGTGGCAGCTGCAATTAAAATTAATTAAAGGCCATATTGAAGAAGGGGGGCTAAACTGACCCATTGGCAACTCCATATACAGTATTAACAAACTAAAAACGATATAGGAAGGGCATTGGATAAACTGCTTGGGCCATGTGAACACAATGTGATCCACTACCTTTTGGCAAGGAAATGTAAAACTATTGCATTTTTGCTGCTGCCGTGCCGGTCAGTGAAGTTGCAGATACGGGTGGAAGGCACTGGATCATGTTTTAACCACTGGCATATCTAGTCCATTGTAGAAAATGCACCATGTGCCCCCGACCGTCTGGCCTTTTTAATTTTTTTTTTTGTACAGAAAAGAGGAAATTTTGCATTAATTAGCTTTTGAAGAGTAAATGTAGAGATTTCTTTCTTCTCCCTTTGATAAGATGTTCTATGTGAGCACATAATCTTGCAAAGCATGTAGCTCATATTATATTTAACATAGACTTGAATGTATCAAAGGTTGTCTGCAGAACGTCCGCTGTTATTCCTCGGCACTAACCGAGTGTAAATATTTTATCCAAGGAACGAGAAGTCAGTAAGCCTGGCTCACATTCCGGAACTGTATATATCAGCACTTCCTATAGATCATAAGGAGACCACCTGTAGTCTGCATACCAGCGTTACTTCATGTTTACTAAGCAGAGCTTTACTATTAACAGTTTAGCAGCCCTGAAACACTCTATCCTTCTGTAACACCATTAGGCCAGCACAACTCACAGAAGTACAAACCATATACAATCCTGTATATGTTTAATGCTCATTTTAAGTATATTCGTATGGTTTATATGCAGGGAAATGTAAGGCTTGATGTACACTTATAAAATGTAAAGAAACTTGATTGTTTATCTTTATACCCATTTAATTATCTTGCAAAATGATCATACAGGTATGGCACCTGTTATCCAGAGAATGCTCGGGACCTGGGGTTTTGCGTATAAATTATCTTTATTATATCTGAATTAATTATAACTTATTGGGTCAAGCACAAGGCACCGTTTTATTATTACAGAGAAAAAGGAAATCATTTTAAAATAATTTAAATATTTGGATAAAATGGAGTCTATAGGGGCAAATTCACTAACCTCTGAAAATTCGCCAGCGATGGCTTCGCTCACATCACAACACTTCGCCAGGTGTAGATTCGCCAGAAAAACGCTAATTCACTAAAATCTGAAGCGTCCAGACCGCCAAATGCTGGCAAAGTTGTACTAGTGTTACTGCGCGAAATGAAGTTGCGCTAGCGTTGGCTAATTTGCATACGGCCGGAAGTTAAAGTTGAATGGACGTATATGTTGCTGCAAATACATTACACTACACAAGCCTGGGAAATCTTGATAAAAGAAAATAAAGTTATATAATGCCCTACAAATGAGCCCAGTGTATAGTTTATGTGCCATATGTTAGGAAATGTAGAGGGGAAGCCGGTTACCCCCAAAAAATTCACGCTCTTTTGCAGCCTATCACCCTGAAAAAAGGAAAATACGCTAGCATTTTTTGGGACATTTCAACTATTTTTTGAGGAACTTCTATCTACTCTATTGCACTTCGCCTGATCTGAGGTAGTGAAGGCAAGTCTGGCGCAAGATGTAACATTAGAGTCTATCTCCTTTGCTAGTGAATTTTCGCACGCGTTAGTCACTTCGCCCTTTAGTAAATTTGCCCCATGGGAGACAGCCTTTCTGTAATTCTGAGCATTCGGGATAATGGGTTCCGGATAAAGAGTCCCATACCTGTAAAATAAATAAATGTGATATCTCTCTGGCTTACAGGTTTATCCTAAAGGGAATATGTACCCACATGTATGACATGCAGGTTGAGACCGCCACTGCCCCTGACCTCCCTCCCTGAATCCAATCGCGGCCCTGAGAAAAAAAAAGTAAGCATTGGGGTGGCCTAGGGAGCTTTGCAGCTGGGGCAGGGGGTTCAATGCTGATCACATTACTTATTGGACCTTGTATATTATATGCTATACTTTTAAATACTCAGATATTACTGTATAAAAGCATTCAGATAGTAGCCTTGTGTCTAATAATAATTTTATATTTTGCAATAGGGGAATGTTAAACTTATTTTAATTTTTAGCCTGACCTATCAGCAAAGGTTAATATGCAAAGGGAGCATTATCCATCTTCATATTTGTTGGAATGCTTCTTTGCATTTGAAAAGGACGGACTAGCTAGGCTTATTTGTGAATGCAAGCTCAAGTGCAAGTGTTTCAATGGAGGAAATACAAACTTGTGTCTACATTTTCCTTTGCAACTTGCAGCAGAAGCCAAGTTGCCCAATTCAGGCTACTCTGGTATATTACACTCAAATACATGCACTGATGCGTGGGAATGTCTGCGTTGAGTCTTCCCTTAACTGGTTTTGTTTAATGTTTCAACTAAGTTGAATCAAGCAAATTGGACTTTAAAGTTGTTATTCATTATGTGCTGCAACGTGCCAATAAAAAAGATGCTAAGTAGGGTTGCCACCTTTTACTGGCCTGGGATTTGGGCTGGGGCGAGCCAGTGATGTCACAGGCAGTGGGGCAGGTTGTTGATGTCATGAGCGGGTGAGTGCCGACACAAGAGCGGGGCTATGATGTGATGGTCAGCTGATCGCCATGTCAATCACGGGGGATCCTGCCCGGTTTTCCTTATTTGGAACTAGTCTGACCAGGGCAACCCTTCTGAAAACCAGGTTGTCTGGGTCAAAACCAAACAGTGACCTCAAACAGGGGCTTATTTTTGAATTCCTGGCTTAGAGGCAAGTGTTGGTTGAATAAAAATCACATGTACTGCCAAACAGAGTCTCCTGTAGGCTGTCAGTCCACATAGGGGCTACCAAATATACCAATCACAGCCCATATGTGGAATATTTTTCATGCTTACATCTGAATGTTGCTCATGGGTAAAAAAAAGGTTGGGGACCCCCCTTTAAACCCTTCGGTCAAAACAATATCCTGTGTTATACTCATAGGTTTAATGTCTCTTAGTGACAGCCCCCAGTCCAAGTTAAGATGTTGCAGAATTCTAAGTGGAAGAAAACAATCAATGCCCTTTCTGCACAGCGGAACACAAAGCCATTATCATTCCTTTGAAACTTTTGAAATGCCCCAATGAAGGACTTTCTGTCTGCCCTGCTCCCCTTTAGGAACAGACAGTATTAATCATCCGGCTTGTACAGAAGCTGACTGATACTATTCATGAAGTTGTGCGTTCAGACTAACGAGCCCTATGAATAACTCTCAACCTTGGGTTTTGTCTGCCCAATTGCACTCTTAGCCGCACCGCCCTCGCCGTATTGAAACCTTTGCAAAGAGGCCGACTGAAAAGGGGGAGGCCGCAAGCCAGAAGCGACAAAAGTGCTTGAAAGAGAAGTGGACATAGATTCAAAGTGTGATTCATGGCTCACACTGTGCACTGGTTGTTTCTACCTCAGTACACGCATTGCCCTTAATGCTGAATGGGAGACCCAGTGATACTCCGCACCTCTCTTAGCAACCGAGCCACTTAAGCAAAAAAGGCATGTTGTCTGCTCAGGGGGGGGGGGGGAAATGAAGAATTTCTCCAGGATATTACAAAGCCAGACACATGTTCGTTTGCATTTCACAGCAACGCAACAGTTTGTTTATTATGTGATTAGAAACGATCTACCCCATCGGAACATACGGCTGATTCAATCAATTTGGAGCCCCAATCTGCATTACTATTGTAGAGAGATTTGCATAAGAAAGGGGTTTTTGTTGGTTTTTTTTTCCATGGATCATTTGTGAATCCCAGGACAGAGAGAAACCAAGTGAAAAAATATGATGTGAAGCTTTGCAGCCCAGCAGGGATCAAACTCATTTAGGTGACCTTGGCCCTTTCATTTAGAGAAGTCGTTATTGTCCTAAAATGCTGATTTTTCGTAACTCAAAATAAAATGAACTGGAGTTTTGTGCTTCCCACAGTATAAAAAGAGCTTAGTGCTCTCTTCTCCCTTTCTGCTATTAACTACTGTAACCTTGATCTCTTTCTTCTTATAAACTGTGAACGTGAATGGTATTGTTCACCTTAAAATTATTATGCAGCATTTATAATATGGAGCAACAATAAAATGATAGCCTTACGGGGGAACCTGTGTTTTGGTTGCTGGGGTCACTGACCCCCCCCCCCAACAACCAGAGAGTCATGTACATTCTATAAGCAAGAAAAATGAATGAAGTTGAAGACCATTTGTCTGATCAGTTGCTTAGTATCATGCATGTGTTAGCAAGCTTTAAGAGGCAATTCATTGCAAACCAAGCCAACAAAACAAAACCTCACCCTAGATGTTCCATAGTTATATATGTACATGTGTGTAAATCTGAATACATTCAAACTAAGCTGAGCCTGAGGTGTGGAAACTATTAACCCACTGACATGGAATTTACTAGAGTTATGGCTTCCATTAAATGCCACAATAAGTAAAAATAAAGAAAATTAGGAATAACCATTAAAGTCAAATTATAACGAGTGCTTGAATTTCTGATTCCCTTAAAGGAGTCCGCCGAGTGATATTTTTGAACTTATCCAGACTTTTTCAATTTATATTTTTGTTTACTTATCTCTGACCCCACTGCCTTTGCTTTCAGCATTTGGAATTCTGAACCAACTAGATGTGACCAAACTCTTGGTTGGTGAACTCTATTGGCATGGAAGGTTCTTCACCAATGGGGAAGCTGTAGGTGGATCCTTCTTGCCTTTCTTCTTTACAGTGTCACCTTCCATGGAGTAGGATGGTTAACCAATCCCATAACACACTGAGGCTAATTATTTAATCCTTCTCTAACAATACTCTGTCCACATTTTACTGGTCAATGACCTGCCTTCTCCAGCATATCACCAGGGGTCAGAGCAAGCTGGGAGGTGTAATCTAGCAAAGTCAGAACTAAATTGCAAAAGAAAGAATGTTCTTTGCTTTCTCCCCTGTTCTGTGGCAATCTAGTTATTTTTGGAGCCCTTAAAGGGATACTGTTGCGGAAAAACATGTTGTTTACAAAATGCATCAGTTAATAGTGCTACTACAGCAGAATCCTGCACTGAAATCTGTTTATGGATGTGTGTATAATTTAAATATGCAAGAAAAAAAAAAAGTTTAAAACGACGACAGATTCCCTTTTAGTATATTTCTTCTTGCAAATGCAGGTACGCGACCTGTTATCCAGAATGCTCAGGACCTGGGGCTTTCCAGGTAATGGATCTTTCCGTAATTTCTTCATGCCCTAAGGGCAGGGGCACACAAAGATGGGGGAGATTAGTTACCCAGCGGGCAATTGCTTCGTCTTCGGTCGACTAATTCCCCGAACTGCCTCCCCGCTGGCTAGAATCTAAATCGCCAGTGGGATGGCACTCAGAGCATTTCATTTCCCAAAGTCGCCCGAAGTTGCCTCATGAGGAAACTTTGGGCAAATTCGGAAAACTTAACATTCTGAGAGTCATCCCGCTGGCGATTTAAATTCTAGACGGGCAGGGAGGCAGTTCGGGGAGATTAGTCGCCTGAAGAAGAAGCGGTTTGTCACTGGGCAACTAATCTCCCCCTGTAGCTTTGTGTGCCCATGCCTTAAAGGAGAAGGAAAGGCTTGGGGTGCCAAATGTTAGGCACCTCCAAGTGATTGTATTGACTTACCTGAACCCCCGGGCAGGTGCTCCTATGAGCAGAAAACTGCACCGGCCCGGGGTTATACCAGTGAGCACTACGGAGCGATCTCCTTCCGTCTTCCTCTTCCTTCATGCAGCTGCACATGCGCAGTAGAATGATAAGCCGAACTTTAACTGAAAAGTCGGCTATTTCATTCAACTGCGCATGCATTTGCCCCGGGAAATTAAGAGAAAGATGCAGACGGAAGTGGATTGCTCCGTGGTCCTCACTGTTATGGTTTTTTCAGCAGTTTTCTGCTGATAGGAGAACTGGCCCATGGTTTCAGGTAAGTCAATACAATCGCTTGGTTTGCCTAACATTTGGCACCCCCAAGTGCACCAAGACTTTCCTTCTCCTTTAAGTCTACTTGGTTTTGGTTCGAATAAGGATTCATTATATCTTAGTTTGAATCAAGTACAAGGTACAGTTTTATTATTACAGAGAAAAAGAAAATCATTTTCAAAAAATTTGAATTATTTGTATAAAATGCCATCTACGACCTTTCCGAAATTCGGAGCTTTCTGGATAATGAGTTTCCGGATAACGGATCCTATACCTGTACCAGATCCACATTATAATTGCCCTCTTTAACAAATCCTTTTAATGCAGGTGGCTCGGTAAAATCATAACGGCATACATCAAGAGCCAAGGTACATCTATGGCACTGGTGCTATGGTCCTTTGGAAACAGATTCTACTATCTATGGAACTGAAAGGGTTAAATACACGAGTTAGGAACGCTTGAGTTATGTGTCAGGCCAGCTGTAGTTTCCCCATATATGATTATGCATTATAAACACACAAATATAGTCTTTGCATCAGTTCTGATTTTTTATTTATTCGTTTTCAGGTCTCAGTAATACACCAAATGGACTTATTTGTAATAACAGGAAAAACAACTCAGCAATAATAATAATAACAATAGCCGGCAACATGTTACACCTCTGAAAGTCAATACCGTCACACTGGGCGTTGTGCTTGTGTCTCTTACAGCCACCCTTTCACCTCACTTTAACACCTGAGTCATGTGCTAAATGAGAGTTTAAGAACTGTCTGAGCTCTGACTTGATAGGCAGTTTCTACCATTCGGTAAGGCTCCCTTTACTTGGCTAATTGTCATGCGATGGAAGAGACCCAACCAATTACGGCTCTCAGCATGCATTGTATTATTTTAACTAGAGTAAATCTCTTTCCTGTTGATGTAATATCCCTTCTAATAAAGAACTACTGAGACTTAATAATGCTGGAATATGCTGCAATATTTATATGTTTAGTTCATACTTGATGACATATTTTCAGCCACACAAGAATGTGCCATAAATGTATCATAATAATGATAATTATTCCTCTCTTTCTGCCTACTTGCGGTCAGCCTCTGAACAACCACTATGCTGGCTTGGCCCAAGATACTTGGGGTACTTGCAGCCACTTAACATACGTGTAGAGGCAGATTAATCAACGGTTGAATTTAAAATTATAATTTTTAAATACAAATTTTTAAATTAGAATTTCGAGTTTATTTTAGTGTAATTCGACTGGGGAATAGACCAAATTCGTTTCAAATTTAAAAATATTTTTGAATTTCGAAATGTATCATGTACTGTCCCTTTAAGAATTCCAATTCTACTATTCGCCAGCAAAAACCTTACGAATTGGTGTTTTAGCCTATGGGGGACCTCCTACAATTAATTCGGAGTTGTTTGGTGGACTTTTTTAAAAAATAATTTCTTTACAAAAAAATGTTTACATTTTTTTTTCGGCGAAAAAACTTGAATCAAATTAGTTTCGAATTTGATTCAAATTTTTTGGTGAAAAAACTCGAATCTAATTAACCCGAATTTAAAAAAAAATATTTTTTAATACATTTTGATTGTCCATTTTTTTAATTTCGAGTTTATGGGAGTTTTGATATCAAATTGAAATTTTTTGAATTGTGAATTTTGAATTTTAGTGTAATTCCACTAGGGAATAGTCCAAATTAGATTTGAGTTTAAAATATAAAAAATTTGAATTTTGAATTTCACCATGTACTGTCCCATTAAGAATTTCGAATTTGACTATTCACCATCTAAAACCTGCCGAATTGATGTTTTAGCCTATGGGGGACCTCATACAATCAATTTGGTGTAGTTCGGTGGACTTTTGAAAAAAAGTTTGCAGGTCGATCCTATTCACCCGAATTTAAAAAATTTGAATTTTTCATCCGATTGGTTGTTTTTTTTTTTTTCAAATTTCGAGTTAATGGGAGTTTTTATAAACTCCCATAAACTCTAAATTCGACCCTTGATAAATATGCCCCCTAATGTTGCAGTCATGGGACAATCGGATGACATCTGAATAGCAAGTTTGGAAGAAACCTGGGATACATATAATAAATAATGAGCTGTGAGGCCGGGTATGTTAAAAAATGTTAAAATACCACCTTATAAAAAAGAATTGTCTCTAATCTGTATGTAAAAATCCAATATGTTTTGTAAATACATCAAAACATTTATATTTGATTCTCTAGTTTAAGCACTATTAGGCAGCGCATGGCTTTTAATGCTAGATGGTTCCCACAGGGCAGCTCCATGTTTGTGCATCTCTAACACCTGATGCACGGGGAATTCACAAGAGGCATTTCTATTTGGCTGAAACTCACAAACCTTATGAGAAGCTAAGGCATGGCAGTAAACAGAGAGGAGGACATGTAAAAAAGGGGTTAGTTGTAGCAAATGCCTAGCTCACTTTGTCCATTCACGTGGATTGGATTTGTTCAGTTTGGCTTTTTTCTGATAGAAGATACTGGTAGAAAATAGGTGGATATAGAGAGATCATAAATAGAAAAATTTGAATTTCAAGCTAATTTTGTGTACTTTGACTAGGGAATAGTCCACATTCTAAAATTCAAATATCACAATTCATCTTGTACTGTCTCTTTAAAAATTTGACATCGACCATTTGCCATTTAAAACCTGCCGAATTGCTGTTTTAGCTTATGGGGGGTCCTCCTAGAACCTATTTGGAGTCAATTGGTGGACTTTTAAAAATCTAAATTTTTTTGGGAAAAACTTTGATTCGAATTCGAACGAATGCGCTATTACTTCAATTCGTACGATTCTAATTCGGCTGAATACGGACCTATTCGATCGAAAAACGGTCCTACAGGTATACGGCCGAAAAAAATCTTCAACTTCATTTCGGTTGGTCTTTTTGTATTCGAATTTCGAAGTTTTTCAAATTCGGCCCTTGATAAATATGCCCCTAAGTGGAGTATTCCCCCTAGTAATAAAAAGGACAAGTAAAGGATATCTGTTCCAAAGGCTGTAAGTTTGCTATCTTACCCCCATATGTAGTGATGGGCGAATTTATTCGCCAGGCGCGAATTCGCGGCGAATTTGCACGATTCGCCGCCAGCGAATAAATTCGCGAAACGCCCGCGAAAATTTGCGGAAAAAAATCGCCCGCGTAAAAAAAAACAGGTGCCGGCATCAAAAACGAGACGCGAAGCGAAACGGCGCAAATTCGCCCATCACTACCCATATGTAATACAAGGTACAAAGTTTGCCCAGGAGCAGTAAACTACAGCAACCAATCAGATGTTTTGCTTTTAAACAGGTGACCATTGCAATTCTACCTGCTGATTGGTTGTTATGGGTTACTGCTCCAGGGCAAACGTGGTGCCTTTTATTACATAACCCCCTAAAAATTACTATGGGAAGTTATTTCCTTAAAAACAAATGGTTATAAGTAAAAAGCCAGCATCTAAATGAGCTCAACAGAGCAATATGTCCGAATTATATCTGCGACTGGCTATACAGCTCACTTGTGCACTTCTTATATCGCAGTTATTTCTCATCATCACCATTTTTAGGAACAAACCCAAGGTTAAAAATGTGAAACCAATGAGCAAGATATTCCTTTGATGCTTTCTGCCAAAGACACGCTGCAAGAAAATTACAGGGATGATAAAACCTCTGCAATTTTCAGCTAGCAAAAAAAAAAAAAAAATGGGCCATTATTGAAAATAACTTTGCAATAAAAATCACCGTGTGTATTTTCTGTAATATCCTAACTGCAAGTAATAAGTATATAACGGTACAATGTTGTGAACAATCTGTTTACGGGCCATGGAGATCAAGCGGCTGAAAGCAGAGTTGGAGAAGAGTGAGGATAGTAGTTACTATGGGCTCTCAAAGCCCTTGATTCTTTATAGGCAGAACGATCTTACTTTTAGTACAGGAGCAGGAGGTTGGTAAGTGCTACTTTGTCTCTAAAAAGCTCTAAAGTGCCATTTTGCTTTGCCAAAACATCAGCGAAATTCAACAGGCACAAATTCATTGCAAATTTCCACATTTCGGCGGTGGCGAATACATTTGCGAAAAAAAAAATTTGGACGCGCCTTGGAATAGTCGCTCGCGTCAAAATTGTCACTCGTCAACATTATTCGGATGCTAATTGACTTTAATGTGGGAGTCAAATTTGTCGCAAATTGATGCAAATTGACGCGGGCGTCAAAATTTGCATTTTGCGAATTTTTCGGTGAAATGGGACAAATTCGCCCATTACTGGAGCAGACCTTACATATGAGTGGCTATTGTTTAATACTGTAGGTTTGGGTGTAAAAGGTGGCATTAAAGAGGTTATTCACCTTTGAGTTAGCTTTTAGTTTGATGTAGAGTGTGATATTCTGAGACAATTTGTTATTGGTTTTTATATTTTATTATTTGTGGGTTTTGAGTTATTTACAGTCCCGGATTTGTGGAAAGGCCACCAAGGCGGCAGGATTTTAGATTTTTACTACACCCAAATTGGCTCAGAAACACTGTGGATGCACAGGAGATACAATCAAATTTCCCGTGGGCAAATCGGGTCCCGATGATGGAAATCTGCGCAAATAACGGGGAAGGGACGGGGCAATGAACGGCAGCGGGCCTAGGGGCACCCGTTATGTAAATCCGGCCCTGGTTATTTAGCTTTTTATTCAGCAGCTCTCCAGTTTGCATTTTCAGCAACCTGGTTGCTGGGCCCAAATTAGCCTAACAACCATGCATTGATTTGAAATAAGAGACTGGAATATGAATAGGAGAGACCTGAATAGAAAGATGAGTAATACAAAGTAGCAATAACAATAAATCTGCAGCCATACAGAGCATTTGTTTTTTTGGAGGGGGTCGCTAACCCCCACTGCAAAGCTGGAAAGAGTCTGAAGAAGAAGAAGGCAAAGAATTCAAAAACTATAAAAATAAATAAATAATGAAGACCAATAGAAAAGTTGCTTAGATTTGCCGATTCTAAAACATACTAAAAGTTAGCTTAAAGGTGAACCACCCCTTTAAGATGGCAGCAAGAATAAGCTACACAAGGATTTGCCAATTACACGTTCCCTAATTATAGAAAGGCTGTTATGGAAATTATAGGCTTAGAAGAGGTTAAGAATGTAAAGTATACACGAGTAGCGTGTTTTCGCGTCTCCAAAAAATTTGTGAATTTCCCGCGAAATGGCGAAAAATTTGCGAAGCGTTGCTGGAGTCTCGTTTTTGATGCGTCCAAAAAAACTGCATTTTCGCTGGCGAATTTTTGCAACGGTATCGCAAATGTATTCACCGGCAGCAAATCAAGGGAATGCATCGCAAATTCGCGCCTGGCGAATAAATTCGCCCAACACTATACATGAAAAATCCCTTTTTCCTACAGAAAGCTACTTTCCTTAAAAGCAAAAGGCAAGTCTGTACCAGCGACATTACCCCATCTAATTGCAGCAGGTATTATGTCCAATCAATATGTACAGCATGGCATAAATCTTTTACGCATTTGCACACTTTGTACGTCTGTCACACACCCGCCTGCCTTCACAAGGCCATTCAATTGAAAAGGCTTTTATGGCATCTTTGGATGTTGGATTGATGTTTGATGGAAGGGCCCTGCTAAATACATGTGGGATGAAACAAGCCTAGCATACCTTGAGCAAGCGGCTGCAGCCCCCCTACAGTTCCTTCCACTCTCAGTGGACAGACATTCACACCCCACTATATAATAACATTGTGTAATCAAATAAATTAATACGTGGCAGGAGCTATAGTTGTAAATGTCCGACAACAATAATCTGTGACTGTGCTATTTTAGAAAGGCTGCAACTCTAATTGAACTCCTAAGATTGCAACATGACACTCCATGTCAAGGAATAATTCTACACCATAAATATAACAAAAAATCGAAAAGCAGACGGCACTTCTGAAATTGGGGTTTATTGGAGTTCCTGCTGGAAAGACCTGACGCGTTTCGGGAGTTATCCCTTAGTCATAGGCTGAACCTATGACTAAGGGATAACTCCCGAAACGCGTCAGGTCTTTCCAGCAGGAACTCCAATAAACCCCAATTTCAGAAGTGCCGTCTGCTTTTCGATTTTTTGTTGTGTGTACAGTGGGGACACTGTTTGACTGAGCACCTGGCCTGAGGGGAGAGCGGTGAGCTGTTTGCGGTCCTTTTTTTTGCTTTTTTGTCTACAGATTTACACCATAAATATACCAACGAGAGACCACCGATATATGATATAAGGCTAATGAAAGCCTAATTAAAGTATAGCCGGTAAATGCACAACATCACAAATGGACAATAAGTGAAATGAAGTTAATGCTAAAGCACACGTGGCGCTTTGTTTTCCGAAGTTTCCTCGTGAGGCAACCTAGGGCGACTTCGGAAAATTAAGCGTGGCGTATGCTTTAGCGCAGGCAACATTATAGCGGATGGGAAGACAAAACGCGAAGGCAGTTCGGGTAGATTGTCGCCCAGAAGAAGAGACGATTAGTCGCCAGGCGACTAAATCTCTCCGAATCTCCTCCTGTAGACTAACCCTTAGGTGGAGTGTCTGTCCTTGTGTGTGGGAATAGTACCAGCAAGACCAGTCTGTAGCTACTCAGAGAATCTGAACTAAACAGGCACCTGAACCAATCTCAATTGCAAATTCAACACTACTTATGTCAGGATATTCCTTAATTTGCTGTGGGGCCCAATAACATCTCATTACACCACTGTCTCAAAGAACTTAGGGCGCAGTTTCAGTCAGATAACACTGCTTTTAAGTCACATCATATTCCTGTTTGTCTCATGTACCTCCTCAGGCCTGAAGGCAAAAATGACTTTGTTCGGGCCATTATTATATGATATATGACTGCCTGACCTATAGCCATTCAACTGTTGTTGATCTATAACTCCCAAGTGCTTCACTGACAGCTGAAGGAAAGCAGAAAGAAAGCCGCTTGGGAAGAAATAATGTCAGATGTTACTGTCACCATCTGCCCCACAATTCCTACAATCCCAACTGTATGCGTGGCACCCTTAGCAGTTACCTACATGCAGACTGGGATGCATGGGTCCCACCGGAAAACTTTAGACCGTGGGCCCACTTTCCAAACTATTATTATTCCAAACTATTACTATTTTTCCTCCTCTCCTCACTCAACCTCTTTATTCTCCTAGTCTTTTATATTTACGTACTATACTTTGTTTTTCCAATATTGTCTCTTTTTTCCCCATAAAGAAATAGGGAATGACCATTAAACTGGCCAAATGGTTAGAAGTGAAAGGGCCCACTGGCACCTGAGCCCACCTGGAGTTTTCCTGGTAGGTGGGCAAGTCCAACACCCTAAAGCAGTGGGGCCGTCCCCATCACAGATACTTAGAGCAGGCCCTACAGGCCAGCTTGAAGGACACTTAGAGTGAGATATGGGTGCATGCATTTTTTTCTTCTAAATATTATTGGAAACTCAACATAAGGGTCAATTAGGGTAAGATCTAGGGTTACACTTATTTGGTGCCTGAGATACAGTATTTCTAAAACCATGACTTATAGTGATGGGTGAATAAATTCGCCAAGTGCGAATTTTCAGCGAACTTCCGTGTTTCGCTGCCGGTGAATTTGACTGGCGACGGAAAAGTCACTTGTGTCAAAACCGATGTGCATCAACATTATTTGGACGCCCGTTGACCTTAACGCCAGTGTCAAAATTGGCGCGGGCATCAAATTCGCTTTTCACAAATTTTTCAGATTTTCAGAATGGGACAAATACGCCCATCACTAATGACTTACTGATAAGTCTACATTATTATGGCAAAAAGGCAGACCCTGACCAAATGTTCAACCTCAAATAAGGGGAACTTGAAGCAAACATGTCAAGAAACCTCAACCCTAAAGACAATTCTATACTACCTTTCCAAGAAGAACAGCTGGAACACTGGAGAGGAACAGAAAGGAGGGCAGGAGTAATAGGAGCATTTGACTTGATGGAGAGATGGTGCCATTGGATGGAGAAGATTTTAGCTAGAGAATTACATGAGACTTATATCCTTACACAGTAGTGACACTCTCTGGCATTAGATATAAATATATATTACACTGGTCTTTCCAATAATGTTTAGCACAGTTGCACATTACAAAGATATTGATTTAGTAAGGCACCAAGAATGCTCCACAATCCTCTGAACCCGGGGCATTCTTTCTGTAATATTGAACTTCATCCCTTAAGGATTAATTATATCTTAGCTGGAATTAAGTAGAATGGACTTTTTTGATATTACAGCGAAAAAGGAAATATGTTTTAAAATGAAGATTTAATTAAAATAGAGTCTACGGGAGACAACCTTCTCAAAATTCTGCTTGTATGTATGTATGTATAACTTTATTTGCAAAGCGCTATTAAGGAGCTGCAGCGATATACATAAAGGTTCAATATATAAAAATATACACAGGGAGACAAACCACAAAATAAATATACACAGAAATCATATCAGGACAAAGAGCTTAAGTGCTCTGTGGTTAGAGACATAGTGGGGAGGAGATCCCTGTCCCATAGAGCTTACAGTCTAATAAAATAGTTCTCAAACTATGGATGGCCACCCAGGAGGGGCCTGGTGGCATGGCAGGGGAGCTCAGCCTGAAGGCAAGGCCAGATAGAAAAAATATCCTTGAAAAGCCTAATAATTAGGGTAATATTTGAAATAAACATACATTTTATTATTAGGACCCTGGCTGAATGGTTGATATGCCAATCATTTCCTATATAGGTATGGGGCCTGTTATTCAGAATGCTCGGGACCTGGGGGTTTCTAGATAATGGATCTTTCTGTAATTTGGAACTTCATACTTTGAGTCCGTGAGAAAATCCTTTAACATGAAATAAACTGGTCTGGTAGAAGTAATTTAAACATGAAATAAACCCAATAGGATTGTTTTTCCTCTTAGTTTGGATCAAGTACAAGTTACTGTTTTATTATTACTGAGAAAAAGGAAATCATTTTGAAAAATTTGGATTATTTGGATAAAATGGAGTCTATGGCCTCTCCATAATTCGGAGCTTTCTGAATAATCAGTTTCCGGATAATGGATACCATATCATGTAGGGGGCCATGTACAAACATTGGTCCTCAAAGAGACCAAAAGAGTCCGAAAACCACAGCAGCCATAGCATATGAATGCAATATATATATATATATATATATATATATATATATATATATATATATATATATATATATATATATATATATATATATATATATATATATATATATATATATATATATATATATATATAACACACAAAAAATCCACCAACTGATTGGGTACCATGTGGTAGTTTAGCAAGAATATCCACAGTAATGACTCAGCACTCACAGCACTTGCTTAAAAATTAAAAAATCAATATGTTTCGGTCAGGTGTAGTAATGGGCGAATTTGCGTCAAATTTTCATGATTCACTCCGGCGAATAAATGTGCAAAATTACAGCAAATTTTTTTTTGACGCCATCGACAATTCTGAAGCTGGCGACAATTAAACGCGCCACATTGACTGTAATGCCCGTCAAATTGTCGTTAACGTCGGAATTGCCACCGTTTCACGAATTTCGCTGGAAATTCGCAAATTTTTCAACGAATCGAAGCCAGAGAAATTCGCTCATCACTAGTCGCGTGTTCAGACCTTTATCAATAAATAAAAATCAATAAATCGATAAAGGCCTGAATATGTGACCGGCACGTTGATTTTGCACAGTAAAAAGGATTTTTTCATTTTTTCAAGCAAGTCCTGTGAGTTATCTATCTATCTATCTATCTATCTATCTATCTATCTATATATATATATATATATATATATATATATATATATATATATATATATATATATATATATATACACATTCTCCATTGTTCTCCCCACTATGTTCCACTCTGACCATTATCCAAACCAGAGCCACGTTTGTAGAGTGCATTACAAATCGATGTTTCCATGCACCTGAAGTCTGGCAATATAGCAGAGCCCCTAGCAGTTTATTCTGTGCGGCTGAATCAATCAGAATCATGGCACTGAGCCACAATCCCTTAATTGGGGTATCAAAGTGCATCCCTTTGCTTTTGCACCTTAGTGTCCACATGGTTTGAGCTTATTAACATTCCAGGGCCCAAATAAAAGATGTCATTCATTTAAGAGAGACAAATAGAACTAAATAAATAAAACAAGTTATTTTCCTTGTATGGAGCTACGATAAAAATTGGGTTGTTAAAGGAACAGCGCTGGAAACGACGACCTGAAACCTATAGAGCCATAGAAGATCCTTGCTAGAAACATTCCTTCCATCATCCTAGCGGGAATTAATGACTCATTACCATCACGGGTAACAACAGAAAGGAAGGCTCTGCTGTGTGTCCTATTAGTGATCAGACATGGGAACGGGAAGAGCATGTGTCAAGTATCCAGTGGTCACAGAGTGACAGATGTACCCAGATTCGGTGACACATTCCCCACGCTGGGCCTTGCATTGGAGAGACACTGCTTTTGATGATCTCTCCTGTTTAAGTCTCAGTTGCTTTTAAAAAAAGAAAGAAAAAGAATTTGACAAAAACATAGAGAAAAAGCAGAAATTCCAAGTGATTAAAAAGTCAGTTGGAATTTCTTGTGATTCTCTACAATTCTGTTTGAAGCGTGTCCTACTTTTCTGGGGCTTTCTGTCACTCCCTTGAAGGGATAAATATTAATGATCAGACTAAGTAGCTTTATGGGTACACGTGGGAATGGAATTAATTATTAATAATGATAATAAGGGCTGCTTCATAACAATGCCCCCGTCTCAGTCAAAGCAGCATTACTGAGAGATGCATTATAGATGGACGAGGGACGGAGCCCGAAAATAGCCAACTCCTTTCCTGTACAAAGGAACTGGATTTACAGGAGTTGTACAAATATTGGTAAAAGCATGTCTGTTCCGTTTAATAGTAGGTCTGGGAAGTGGCTCTTTTGTGTGGGATGGGGACGGCCTTGGGCACTAAGGCGCTGTCCTGAGATCTCATTAAATGTGCAGGAGGTTGCTAATTGAGTAGACTGATGTACTGGTACCTCTGTGTATTATGCTTTTTCTTCATATACAAAAGTCTATTTTACCTTGAGTCTCTGGGGGAGGGGGAGTACAAATAAGGCAACTGATCCGGGGGCTAGATACGGTAGGAGCTTGGAGAACAGCAGAATAAAATGGCAGCAGTGGGGCAAGATGGATACCTCTACAGAACTGCCAAGATTGTGGCCCTATATTGCTGTTAAAATAAAACAACCAGGACCCAGTAGTAGTTGTAGATAAAAAATATGTTTAGTTTGGAACCAGACAGCCCAGTGTCTCAAGGAATCCTGTCCATTTTGTGGGTTTATAATACTGGATTCAATCCCATTCAATCGCAGGCACGTGTCATCCATAGTGATGGCTGCAACAATTCAAACTTGATGCCGCATCCATTAAAGTCAATGGGCGTCTGTTTATCGCCGCCAAATTTGCGAATGTATTCGATGGCGGCGAAACTGGCAAATTCGTCACAAATTTGCGCCTGCCGAATAAATAAACATCACCAGCCCACCTACTGACTTCATAGTTCCGCCCCCCAATTTCACCAACTATCCCCCTGATTTCATAGCCTCAACCCCCTTTGTTCAGATTTTGTGCCAGCAAAGTTGGCAACCCTAGTTGTACGTTGGGTGCCTGCAAATTCTGTTTTCTCCAGCCAGAACTAAACATAGAACTGCTTGGAATCAGGCAGGGTTGGACTGGGCCGATGGGACACTGGGAAAAAACCTGGTGGGCCCCAGCCCTCATAGGCCCCCGCTGGCCCAGAGTCCCTCCCCCGATCTGCTGGGACCACCAAAAAACAAACTGTGCCTGCCAGAGTTGGCATATGCCCATGGGGGCCTGGAGTTTGCACATGCATGCTGGTGGGCCCCAGAGGTTTGGAACCTGATGTGCCCCCAATCTCCAATCCGACCCTGGAATCAGGCAAACAGAATTATTTGCCTTTTTCAGCAGGATTCAGCCAAATCCAATTGCCTGGCCTAACCGAATCCAAATCCTTAAAAAATCTCATGACTTTTTGTCACAAAAGAAGGAATTTTTTAAACTTTTTAATCATGCTCTGAGTATACAGTTAACTTTGCCTTTATGGTTCGGATTGGGTTCAGTATTCACCCGAATCTTTCATGAGGGATTCAGGATTCGGGAAAATCCCAAAAGAAGTGGGTACAGCATTCATGTTTGACATAAGCAGATGAAAAAGACAGACCCTACACAAACCTCTAAATGCCAATATGCAGAGCAGTACAGAACAATAGCCTATGGTCTCACACTTTACAATTAATTAAAGGAAAATAAGTGGCAGGAAAAAAACATGGATACTAATGATATATATATATATATATATATATATATATATATATATATATATATATATATATATATAATCTTTTTAAATAGCACAATTAATTCCACTGACACCTTATTAAAGGGTTGTTTCGGCTTTAAATTAACTTCTAGTATGATGTAGAGAGTGATATTCTGAGTGATATTTTATCATTTGTGGTTTTTGAGTTATTTAGCTTTTTATTCAGCAGCTCTCCAGTTTGCAGTTATAGCAATCTGGTTGCTAGGGTCAAAATTACCCTAGCAACCATGCATTGATTTGAATAATAGACTATAGCAATTTTCTAGTCTGCATTCACCAACTTTCCACCTCTTATTACAAGGCGGTGCACGTTTCCAGTGGTCCACTCTCCGACCGAATTTATCAAGCTCCAGTATTTGTGTCATATATTGGAGCTTGAATAAGAGACTGATATATAAATAGGAGAGGGTCTGAATAGAAAGATGAGATAAAAAGTAGCAATAACAATACATTTGCAGACTTACAGAGCATTTGTTTTTAGATGGGGGTCAGTGACCCCCTTTTGAAAACACATCTCTGAGCCCAATTTGCAACCAATCAACAGCTAGCTTTGGTCTGTCTCCAGCAGATAGAATGATGACTGCAAATCTCTGCATTCATCATTGCTTTTTAGTTAGTGCCCTAGGAAAGTTCAGTCACTGTCAGTAAATGAGCCCAATTGGGTTTCACCAGACAGAAGGACACATTTGTCATTGCAAAGTTTATATAAAGGCATATTGTACTTTTCATTCTTCTCTGTTTTTAGCCTGTTCCTAATTTAACACATATAAGAAAATAGTTTCACCACAATCTGACTGTGAAATCTCTTAAGGCGACACACATGGACTGCAGCCCCGGAAAATTCCTTCCAATAACATCATGTGATCCCCCCCCCATCCTTTTTCATAGGGATGAAAGATGCCCTACTTGCATGGATATGTCCCGAGCCTGGTGTTGGTATTTCAGATGTTTCATAATAAAACTTTCATCATTCCGTCAGCGACATCTGAACCCAATTAATAATAATCACGGTGCTTCATTCACAGAATAGGGGCAGCAGATTCCAAATGAGCAGTAGATACTTGAATATCCAGTAGTCATCAGGCAGCATCTACTGTAACTATGCAATGTCTATTGGGGGGTACTGAGAAGGTTAGTTCACCACCATCTGGTGAATCAAAGTGGTGCATTGTGGGTAATAATAATAAACATGGCTCCCATGGTGAAGGAAAGCTACTTATGGAGAGAAGTTCAAACAAGCAGGTTGGATTTAGGCAAATTTCAGCGAAGCGAAAGCAATGCTTAAAGGAGAGGGAAAGGTCTATATAAATACACAAGTAAACCCTCAAAGTAGTGCTGCTCTGAGTCCTCTGTCCAATGAAACACCACATTTCTTTCCTTCTAGTGTGTACACATGGGCTTCTGTATCAGACTTCCTTCTTTCAGCTTAAACCTACAGGGCTTGGGCTTGAGCA